>NC_089781.1:46175674-46475674 GCF_040412425.1 Macrobrachium rosenbergii
AAATGTTTTTGAATTTACAATTGACCAAGATATATATGTATTAAAACTGGAAAGTTACTAGTTGAACTGATGCCCATCACAAGAGATGAGCATAAGACAAATTTAAAAAAGGAATGGTTGGTTGAAATAACAACCAGAATCCACTCTGAAAATTATCAAAATAGTAAAAATACAGAGAACATAAATATAAGCGCTACAAGGCATGGTACCATGAATAGTGTACAAGGCACAGTAATATTGCCAAATCTAGAAAAAGAAATACAGAACAAATCAATGTTTTTGGGTTCATTACAGAAAAAGATACAACAACGTTGAAGACTGCGAAATATATGAGGTCCTCTCTGCATGAACTGAATAAAAATAAATCAATTAAAATAGCAAAAATAAAGTTCAGTGGCCAAAACCCTGCCCTTGAAAATTAAAATACTGGGATTAAATAGGAAACTAAGACCTTATGTTCCCAGACCCATGCAGTGCAAGAACTGTTGTAAATATGGCCATGCAGCAATTAAATGCAGAAATTTTCCCAGATGTGCCTGTTGCAGTTTGCAAGAACATATATAAAACACGCTGGGACTGTGGCCAACCAAAATGCATAAAGTGTGGCGTAGAACATCATGCCCGATCTAAAACGTGCGTTTTATATTTACAATACTGAACTTAAATTACTACAAGAACGAATTGGAATGTTGATCAAGGAAGCAAAGTTAAAACTAAAAGTCAGAGGACTGAATGACCCAGCTAAGAAATTTAGATATGCAGATACTCAAAATCAAATAATACCCGAACTGAAGTGAATAACAGAAGAAATAAAGAAATACCACTAAAAAAATACTTGACCAAAAGAACTCTTCTATGGAGATTTCATGCAACAACATTATCACAGTGGACAATAGATTTACCTGGGGTTTTTAGGTAAATTTTTGAATACATAGAGAAAGACAAGAAGAATTAAAATTATTTCATCACCTGAATGTTGATAAAACAGATAACACAACTCATTAGAGGCAACTAGATAAGACCCCACCTAATTCCACCAAACAAAGCTGTACAAAGATGAATAACCCACCAATCTTTGTCCGTTTTAAAGTTTAGAACAGAACACTAAATCAAACATTCCACTGTCTCCCATAGTAACAATAGTACCTCTTAGAGCAGAATCACAAAATTCAGATGAAATGGAAAACCAAAATATAGGAAACTTGGTTGAAAGCAAAGAAATTCACCCATCACCAATTATAGGCACCAAATCTCATGAAGAAGGTTGCATGTGTATTGAACATTTAGAATATTACAAATAAAAACATATCAATGTTTTAGATAATACTGTATCCTAAAAAAAATCAAAATGGAAAAATTAAATCAAGATAGTAAAAATGTAACAGTTAACGAAAGTCAAATTAAAACTACAACAAAAAATGAATCAAGACCTACAAAAATACAAATTAACTTATAACAAATTAAAAAACAGCTTAAATAATTTAGAGCAATTTGACCCCTCTCATATTACACCACTCAATCGTTATATAATTCAGTGGAATGAATATAAATGGATTATTAACAAGAATGCACTTAGGAGAAGTCCATTGACTTATAAGTGGATACAAACCAATGATTATATGTATACAACACATAGGAAAACTTGTTCCAAATACAGTCATACTCCAAACTTACCTGAAGGTTCCAGAACCCTTTCGTGAGAGTGAATTTTTTGCATCAGTTTGGCATGGTCTCTAAAAATTTTGCTAATAAATGTGCTTATTTCATAAAGTTTAAACACTAAATATGACCCTAATCATGCTCCCAAACTTTAAGATAACTTTTAAATGAAATTAATGATAACTGTAATTTCATTTAAACTTATCACCCTCATAAAGTTCTTAAAAAAGAAAAAATACTGTAAATGGTTGACATAAAAATTGAGAGTTGAAGAGAATTCCTCTCTCTCTCTCTCATTCTCTCTCTCTCTCTCTCTCTCTCAATCTCTTCTTTCTCTCTCTCTTACCCCTTCCAACCGATCTATTTTTAGAAGTCATCTCAACCTCTCTTTAATAACTTTTTATTCTCTGAATGGTCTCTTTCTCTTTGTTCTGAAATGCTTTTTCATGAACAAACAGTGTTTTTTATTTTGACTAAAACAACTCTTAGTTATTATGTCTCTTATGTTTAGAATGTATTTGCATCCAAAACGATTTACACAATCGTGACTTACTTTCTTAGGTCAAATTAGATCAATTGAAACTATCTACTGTACAGGTAAAGACGTACAGAGAATTAATAAGTTGTAAAATTGTGTTAGCGCTAACTATGAACGAAGAGAGAGAGAGAGAGAGAGAGAGAGAGAGAGAGAGAGAAAGGGTTGTCCTTAAGAGAGTGAAATTATTTATCTATTATTACGGAGACTGGTGAATAACATTTGAAAGAGAGAGGATAGAGAGAATATTGTCCTTTACTTGAAATATGAAAAAAAAGAATTTAGCCAATTTCTTACAGAGAGAGAGAGAGAAAGTTGTTCTTACATTAGATATCAAAAAGATGGAAATTTAAACTAATGGCCCAAATGAAATTAAAGTTACTGTATTTTCATTTAAAAGTTAGAGAATACATTACCCTTAAAAAATGAAATAAATGGTTCACGTAAGAATATTAATCTAAAGTGTGACTCTCTCCCCATTCCACCGATCTTTTTTGAAGTCTTCTCAACACAATATTAAAACTTCTTTACTCTGTCACTTTCTTTGTTCTGAAATGCTCTATGTTTTAGAATGGCGCATTTGCAGTTTGTAAACTACTACAGGTAAAATGAGATCAATTCAAAATTATGTACTGTACAGTTAAAGACATACAGAGAAACAGTGCTGTAATATCCACATTATTGGCTAACTTTGAACATGAGAGAGAGAGAGAGAGAGAGAGAGAGAGAGAGAGAGAGGAGAGAGAGAGAGAGAGAGAGAGAGAGAGAGAGAGAGAGAGAGAGAGAGAGTTCAGTTGTCCTTACTTAAGAGAGTGATAGAGAGAGAATTACAAAAAATTTGACCAATGATTAGACCAGCCTTCTTGTCATGTTAAATGACATGTCTGAAGCTTTTTGCCTTCCACCTTCTGTACAAAAGACGAGGGAAGAATTTGTTTGTTCAAAAAATGCTATTTTGTAATTACAGGTTTATTATTATTATTATTATTATTATTAATATTATTATTATTATTATTATTATTATTTACCCAGTATTCATTGTTATCATTATTATTTAATTTTATTAATCTTATTAAAATTTGAAAATTAGTACTTATTATTAGGTAAAAGTTTATTTATCATACAAATAAACATACCTGTATCATGTACAATAAAAATTCATCTCACTAAAAGAGAGAGAGAGAGAGAGAGAGCCAATTATTTTGCTTATAATGTTTAATGTTATTTAATTTACTCAAAAGCTTGAAAACTTACAAATTACATAAAAATTAAACAAATATTTTTTTAAACTTTTCATTGTTCACAAATGATTTTTGTGAAAAACTTGTGTATGATCATTAGTTAGTCTTCCAATGAAAAATTCTGTGTCTGTGAATTCATTCAACTCGAATCGCCAAAAGTGTTACTTTATGTTTTATCTATTAGCCACAACATGAAAGGAAAATGAAAATAATTTAGGAACAGCAATGTATGTCCATTATAGAATGATATACGACAAAGTAGATATAGATTACACTGAATTACAAATTTCAGCAATAACAGTGAAAATAGAAAATAATATGTTTGATATTATTAACTTATACAACCAGCCTAATAAAAAGTATAATTTAAACATATTACAGAAAATAATAAGAGATATCAAGAATCCCATATTAATTGTAGTAGATTTCAATGCACATAATTCAATATGAGACTACTCTATAACAATATTACACTGGATAAAGGTGGAGAAAAATAGAAAACTTGATGAACACTAATAATCTCTGTTGTCTGAATGACAACTAATACTAATAAATACGTATCATTCCAAAACCCATGGATCATTTTCCTCAGTACACGAGATTGGAATACTTGCTGATGACTCTTACTCAAGTGATCATTTTCCCAAAATAATATCCTTATTAAATAATAAACTTTTTCCATATCTTCACATTATAACATGCAAAAAGCAGAACCAGGGACATTTTTAACTTGCATACCAGAAATAATTTATACTGCCATATGATTATTTGAGAAATCACAATGAGACAAACGAATTCTTTGTATTTTTTTCATTAAAAGGCAGCAGACAAACCTATTCCTCATTCAACACTCATAATAAAAACAAAGTCCATGGTTAGATGATCTTTTTTTGGTACAAGAAAAACATTCCCCAAGCAAGAAGGTAAGATACTCTTAAACAGAATATTCAATAAAATAAATAAATCAGAATCATTCCTTGAAGAAAATATTTTAAAAATAATTTTACAAAGTTCCAAAGGCAAGGCTACAAATTTCAGAGGATTTCGTTCGAAATTCACTAACTAGTAACTACAACATGTAGCTGAAAAACTAATTTCTGAGTCCAGTCCCGTGTCAGCCGGTGAAATTCCATTACAGCACGAATTTCTAGGTATAACAATGCTAGATATACCAGAGAAAAAGAGCTTTCAGGAAAGCTGGGGTTACTACCCCCAGTCGATCGTCTTTAGAAGATGTCGGTATAATAAAGGGTGAGTGAAATACCACTACCACGGAAATATACTCGAAAGATCTCTCCTTATCAAAACCCCGAAAGAGCGGTGAGCCGTTACAGCTCCCACACTCAACACCCCGCCAGGACGGCGACACCAGCGCCACCTACTTCATTCCATTTTCTAGCACGTGATACATTCGCTTCTTTTGTGTGTTCGTCCCTTTTTTTGGGATTATTTTTCTTCATCTACGATGGCTTCGAGCACCTTTTCCATCTCTAAGTTAAGTACCATCTTCTTGTGGGGTTTTTTGATCTAATTATGGCTGTTTTGGTCTCGTATTTTCATAAATATTGGGATCTTATTATGACGCCACGGGCGTCCCCTATCAGCCATGTCGATCGCGAGGCGACTCCTCTGTTCTTTTCAGTTGGAGTTTTCTCCCCAGTCGCTATATATATATTTAGATTTTAGCCCTTGAATTCCTTCCTGGTGGTTCCGTGTGATGGCTCCTCCCAATTTTAGTTTTTGTTTTGCATTTTTGGCCTGTCGGCCTCTCTTAGGGAGTTGCTCCATCCTGTACCCCACCAGGTTGGGTTCTTTTTCATTTAGTCTCAAATAGGCTATTATGTTATTCTTGAAGATGGTGCTCTTATTTTAAGTTTAATATTTTTATTTTTATTTGTTTATTGTTTTTGGTTGTGTAGTTTGCCTCTGATGAACCTTATAAAATATTTTGAAATTACCCCCAAGAGGTAGGCTACACTTCCTGTGAACGTAATTTTATTTTGATTGTTTTTGTATGATGGTGGTAGTGTGGGCTCCATCCCTTGCCCTGGGTGGAGATCAGGTTGAGGGAGTTTTGTTGCTGTTTCCTCAGGGTTCGTTTTAGGGTCAGAGTGAGCCCCTTAGTCCTCTTCCCCCCAATTTCGGGGAATCGAGTTCTTTGGATGTGTTCCTCTAGGCTAGTCGCCATGCCCCCTACTCGATCCTGTTGGCTCTCGGCACAAAATTTCTCTCCCTGTTGGTTCCTCCTCTCCTTTTTCACCCCTCTCTCCTTCCTAACCTATATTAGGTTAGGTTTTTATTAGAGCTACGCCTAGGAGAAGTTGGGCTTTGGGCTGTGTAGCTCCCAGTTGCAGTAGGCTTCCCTTCCAAGTTCATTGGGAAGGAAGGTTGCAGTTGAGCGGGTGTCATGTTCTCCCCCGTCTCCTCTCCCCTTCCGGTAGCCTACTCCTCCCCTCCACCCTCCCCCTCAGCCTTGCGACTCGTGCGGGTGACGCTAGATGGCGTTTTCTCCGAGTCAGGGACTTCTCCTATTGGTAGAGGGATTCGCTCCTCCCATATCGTCCCCAGCCGCTGTGGTGGGGTGGTGGTTCGGTTGCTCGAGCGTGTTCGAACCCTGTCTCACCTCTCGTCTCCCATCGAAGCTACGAAGTTAGGGTTTAGGTGTGGCCCTGCCGTATGTTATGAACATTGATCCTTTACCCATTTGTTTCTCCGGCGGGAGATAGATGTGGGATGATTCTATGTCACGCTAGCATACAGACTCCTCCGGTCTCCGGAGGGTTACCATCATTGTTAATTTTTTATTATTGTTATTATTATTATTTGTTCTACCATATACGTGATTCCGGTCCCACACCTGGGCTCCGCCCGTTAATTTTCTGGCAGCCCTTATGGTTGGTTTCTGGTTTCTCGTTCCTTCATTCCCAGAGTCCTCCGGGTCTGAATCTTAAACTTCCACTCTGTGCATTTAAAGCTTATTGGCCCAGTTTAATTTGGTAGTTCTTCTCCACGCGGAGTATTCTGGTTGTAGTTGAGTTTCCCAGCCTTGCCGGCTTTATTTTGCTTAGAGTGTGAGGTTCATGTACTGTTACCTTTACAGACTGTTCGCTGTGAGGAGCCGGGTGTACCGCCTCCCTTCAACAACCCTACGGGCACGAATGTGTGCCGAACCCACGCTGGTTGTGCGTCCGGCTGGACGACCTGGTTGTTTGGCACCCCGATGGCTGTGAGGTTTGCTTTTGCTCTCCTCAACCATCCAAGACGAGTCGGTAAGTGAAAGTCTTCTTTCCTCCGGTCCATGCTCCTCATACGTTACGTTGTTTATATTCTCCGGTCGGTCTTTGCATTCCTGACTAACTACAGGTTTCCTTGCAGGCAGATGAAACTTCCAAGAAGTCTGCCTTGGAATCCCTCCGGGCCTGGGTGGCTGGGTTCGCAGGAATGTTCCGTCGGGGAAGCCCTACGCCCTCGACGCCAGGTTGAGGGACCTGCTTTACCCCGCGCACGGGTGGCAGCACGCAGTACCAGAAGAACTTGCCACCCCTATTATCCAGCAGATCCGTGATGCGACCCAGCCACCTCAAGTGGACATCATGTACGCCGAGGTCTCGGAGGATGTTGCCGCCTAAATCTCGACTTGGAACCTATGAATACGGAGCAGGACCAGGTGGTAAGTGGGGAGGTAAGTGAGGATGTTGGGGCGGGCCCCTCTTTGTTTAACTCCCTGCTTCATCTGTATCATCTTTTGCAGGTTTTGTGAAGTCTTCCTCTTTGGGTGATAGAGCTCCGTCTGCTATCCCCAAGTTGAAGACTTCATGGAAGGCGAAGGGCTATAAGTCCTCGACTTCTAAGAAGGCATTGCCCTTCCCCGTCGAAGGCTAAGGTCCCAGGACCTGTAGCCTCCGGGAGTAAATCTGGCTCCTCCAGCAAGGGCGCGAGTAAGAGGGCTGCAAAACCAAGCCCTCCTCGCCAGCCTCTTTTGACGCACAAGCCCTGGCCACTGAACTGTACAAACAATTCACGGAGGACCTAGATTCTAGATTTGAGAAGATCTCAGAAAAGTTTGCCACCTATGACAGTGTACTGGCAGGTTTGGCTCGCCAACCTAAAGCAGAACCGCAGTACTCTATTCCCGACACTGCGGACCTCCCGCTTTTGATGTCGGAAACCCTTGGCGGTTCAGACTCGGGCCATCCAACATGATGGCAAACTTACCTTAGACGGTCTGGGCACGAGACGGTTGGAGGAGTTGGAGTTCTTCCCCCGATCTCTTGCCCCTTATCCTGGCTTCGTGAGGCTTACGGAAGAAGCCTGGATTCGGTCAGACAAGGTACCTAGGGAGACTGTCATCATCCCTAGAGACCAAGCCCAGTCGGCTCTCCTGCGCACTCTGACGGAGTGGCAGGCAGTGAACACAAAATTGACCCCTTTCAAGGGCAATTTCACGATGTTCACCCTAGGTGAAGATCTTCCCACTCCTTGCATGGACAAAATTGCTCTGGCTACGACCCGAGCATGCCTCGATGGGAATCCCTTTCCTCAATTAAGGGAAACAGACCCTACTTCCCTGGTATTCCCAGGAAGTAACGAGTTCTGGGTGGACGCCCCGTCCACTTTCACTGTAGGCAAGCTGGACCCTCTTTGTGCTTCCACGCAGTTTAGCGAGCAACTCCCTAAGCTGCCGGAATCATTGTTAAAGGCGGAGTTTGAGACCCGGACTAAGTTAGCCCGGTCCTTGAGCTCCGGCTGTCTTACTGAGGCTACTGCCGTCTCCGGCTCGGACGAACCCTTTTTCCAGGTCCTAGCTAAGTCTTTCCTGGCGGCCTTCCAGTTAGACTTGCATGAGTTTGTCATGGCTAGGCTGGAATGTAGAAAATTTATTTTTGCTGACGCTACAATCCGCCACGAGCCTAACAAGCTCATTAAAAGTTCAATCTGGGGACCTAACCTCTTCCCTGAAGGAGAGGTTACATCCGTCATGTCTGAAGCTACACGGGCCAATCAGAGTCTGCGCGCTCGGTGGGGAATTCCCACTTATAAGTGCAAGACCCCAGAATCGGCCGGCCCCCAGACGAGAGGAGGAAAAGGTTCAGGAGACATAAGAGGCCTCATCAGGCGATGGTTCAAGCCGTCCCGGTCTCGGCAGTGGCCCAGCCATCTACCTCTAAGTCCCAACCCCAACAGTACGTGTTGGTCCAACCAGCTGCGCCCTCCTATGTATCCTCACCAGCATACAACCCTACATATGAAGGCCGTGGATTTTTTCACGGCCTCAATAGGGTGGCAGGAGGAAGGGGCAAGGCCCCTACAGAGGAAAGTCTAACACCACCCCAAGGGGGAGAGGACGTGGTAGAGGAACAAACCCGCTCCCTCCCACTGAGAAAACGCAGGTAGGCGGTCGCCTGTATTGGTTCAGGTACCAATGGACCTTCAGCCCTTGGGCACACAGCATTGTGTCCAAAGGACTAGGGATGGAGCTGGATCAAGAATCCTCCCCCTCCAAACAGATTTTACCAGCCACCCACATCAATCCTACAGGATTATGTAAAAGAATTGCTCAACAAACGAGCAATAAAGAAAGCAAGGCACCTAAAGTTTCAAGGCAGGCTATTCACTGTTCCCAAAAAAGACTCCGATCAGCAAAGAGTGATCCTGGATCTGTCGCGTCTAAATCTCTACATAAAATGCGACAAGTTTCGCATGCTTACGGTAGCTCAGGTTCGGACTCTACTTCCGCGTGGAGCCGTCACCACCTCTATCGATCTTTCAGACGCTTTATTATCACGTCCCAGTTGCGCGGAACTTCTCTCAGTTCCTCGGTTTCAGACTCGAATCAAGCCTACTCCTTCAGGGTCATGCCCTTCAGTCTGAACATTGCACCCAGGATATTCACCAAGCTGGCGGATACGGTAGTACAGCAGCTCCGGTCCCAAGGAATCTCCCTAGCAGCGTACCTGGACGACTGGATAATCTGGGCTCCAACTGTTCCGGAGTGTCAGGAAGCCACGTCCATAGTCACCAATTTCCTAGAGTCATTGGGTTTTCAGCTGAACAGGAGAAGTCCCACCTGACTCGGAGTCTCGGTTTCAGTGGCTGGGTCTTCAGTGGGACCTGTCCTCCCACACGTTATCTCTCCCTCCTTCCAAGAGGAAAGAGATAGCATCTCTCACCAAGAGGTTTCTCAAAAATCAGTCAGCATCCCGTCGGTCCCAGGAAAGGGTCCTCGGGTCTCTCCAATTTGCTTCAGTAACAGACCTGCTCTTGAAAGCCAAATTAAAAGACATAAACAGAGTGTGGCGGAGTCGAGCAAACACCAAGCTCAGGGACAAGGTCTCCTCTATCCCTCGGATCTTAAAGACAAGGCTGCGGCCTTGGACCACAGTCAAGGGCCTGTCCAAAACAGTTCCACTTCAGTTTCCCCCTCCGGCACTAGTTATCCACACAGACGCTTCTCTAGCGGCTGGGGGATATTCACCAAAACAGAAAGTACAGGGAACGTGGTCCACAATGTTTCAGCAGTTCCATATAAACACCCTGGAAGCCATGGCGGTCTTTTCTAACGCTGAAGAAAATCCGCCCTCCCAATCGGATTCATATCAGGTTGGTGTTAGACAGTGCAGTGGTAGTTCATTGCATCAACAGGGGCGGCTCCAAATCAGGTCGAGTAAACCAAGTGATGGTAGCTATCTTCTCCTGGCGAACAAGCACGGTTGGCACCTGTCAGCCACCCACCTAGCAGGTGTCCGAACGTGGTGGCGATTCCCCTGTCCAGGACTACCCCGTTGGAGACGGAGTGGTCCCTGGATGCGGAATCTTTCAATGGATTTGCCGCCGGGTTCCGGGACTCCAAGTGGATCTGTTCGCAACGGAGAGCAACTTCAAGCTCCCCCTGTTAGGTAGCCCCAACCTGGACCCTCAGGCGTCGCCACAGACGCAATGACAGTAGATTGGAACAATTGGGAGAGGATTTATCTGTTCCCTCCAATAAATTTACTGCTGAAAGTTTTACACAAACTAAGGACATTCAAAGGTCAACCAGCTCTAGTAGCCCCCTATTGGCCGAAGAGCAGTTGGTTCCTCTCCTTCAGGAACTGGGATTACGGAGTCTTGGATTCCCAAGCCCATTCTGACCCAGACAGTACAAACCAAGACTGTGTCAGCTTCCTCAAGGATTCAAGATGCCCTAGTTTTATGGACTTTATAAAGTTCGCAGCCCAAAAGGAGCAAACATTGACCTGTCAATACTCTGTTTTTAGAATCAGATAAAAGAGATTCTACTATTAGACAATATGACTCAGCAGTCAAAAATTAGCCTCCTTCCTGAAAGCATCTGAAGCCAAAATTATGACGACTAATTTAGGAGTTTCCTTCTTTAGGTCACTGTTTGAGAAAGGTCTGGCTCCGCCACTATTACCACAGTCAAGTCGGCATTGAAGAAAGTATTTCTTTACGGCTTTAAAATCGACCTTACAGATTCCTATTTTTCATCCATCCCCAGAGCATGCGCTGTCTGAGACCAGTATCACGTCCACATTCGTTACTTGGTTTCTCAATGACGTCCTTAAGTTAGCATCAGAGTTGGATAACTTCCATTGCTCTTATCAGGATCTGTTAAGGAAAACCTTATTTTTACTTAGTTTGGCTTCAGGTGCTAGAATTTCAGAGCTGTCAGCTCTCACTAGAGGTGATAATTTTGTTAACTTCCTCCCATCCGGAGAAGTCCTCCTCTCCCTGACCCTAGATTTTTAGCTAAGAACGAAGACCCACAGGACAGGTGGTCTCCTTGGAAGGTGGTGCCCCTTCCTCAAGATCAATCTTTATGTCCAGTCCATACACTTAAATCTTACCTCTCAAGAACTCCACAGAGTAAGTCGGGTCCTCTTTTTATCAGGAGAAAGGTGGTACTCTTTCTCTTAATGGTATAAGGCAACAAGTTCTGTATTTCATTAAACAAGCCAACCCAGACTCAGTTCCTAAAGTTCATGATATTCGAGCAGTGGCTACTTCTATTAATTATTTTCATAATATGGACTTTTCAGAGTTATCAAAATATACGGGTTGGAAATCACCTCTAGTGTTTAAACGCCACTATTTAAAAAATCACTCAAGCCCTGAAATATTCTACTATAGCAGTGGAAGTGTCATCTCCCACCTTAAATAATTATATCCTTTCCTTTTCCCCCCACCCACCTACATTTGCTTCTCTGCTTATTCTCCTGGTTGTTTATGCCTCACTGCCTAGCTCTTCATATTGATATTTGTATTTGATGATGGAAAACTGTAATCTGACTAGCCATAATTGTTTCGCTTATGGGTACTGGACAGTTTTTATTTGGCTCCACGTACCCCGGATAATTGTGTGTGTTATATTCATTAGTCTTGTCTCTTACGTGTTTAAGCCTAAGTTTACATATATAAGGTTTTTTGCAGTTATTTTGGTTGTTTTTCCCCATCAGACCGGGGACCTCCATTGTTTTGTAGTGCTAAGTTTATTGGTGTGCCTTAAAATTAAGTTACCTTACTTTTAAGTATTCTTGCTTCATGGAAGAGATTCCTTAATTAAAATTATTTTCGTTACAATTTTGCTTTTTCTTCAGGTTACCCTCCTTTTTCCAGTAGTAGCAGTCTTGGCATGATTCTCTATCACTATTTCACCGGCTGACACGGACTGGACTCAGAAAAGGGATTTTGACAGAGGAAAATCTATTTCTGAGGAAGGTCCCGTGTCACCCGTGACCCTCCTGTCTAGTCTAGTACTCCCCCTACTTGCACATGCCAAGTCTGGGGTTAGTGCTAGCATGGAATGAAGTAGGTGGCGCTGGTGTCGCCGTCCTGGCGGGTGTTGAGTGTGGGGCTGTAACGGCTCACCGCTCTTTTCGGGGTTTTGATATGGAGAGATCTTTCGAGTATATTTCCGTGGTAGTGGTATTTCACTCACCCTTTATTATACCGACGTCTTCTAAAAAGACGATCGACTGGGGTAGTAACCCCAGCTTTCCTGAAAGCTCTTTTTCTCTGGTATATCTAGCATTGTTATACCTAGAAATTAAATGCTGTAATGGAATTTCACCGGGTGACACGGGACCTTCCTCAGAAATAGATTTTTCCTCTGTCAAAATCCCTTTTTTTCTACATTGAAAGCTCAATCAAGCAAAATAAAGCTAGATTATGATGTACAAATATCAGATCTGTGATATTTATAACAATCATAAGAAAAAATTACGGTAATAGTAATTATTTCAAAGTATAATAATTACTTAAAACTATGGAAACGAAACAATTTTAAGTTTTCATTCAACACAGGATTACCAACATTACCTTTGTATATTTCGAGCAATGTGGAAATAAATATTTAATATCATAGCGTATTATCAATTATTTTAGCGAAGATGCGTAAAACTATGCAAGTATCAATAGAATATAAAGGGAAAATCTCCGTGACATTAAACATAATCAACCATGAATGCACCTAGATTCAACAGAAAAGTTGGGTGTGGTTTGGTAGTTCTGATTTTGGCTTCTAGGACCCGACCATTCGGACTCTACTTCAGCTTTGGCTTCGGTTTCGACCCACGACACAAACGTAACATTATCTACCCAAACCTATGAATCACCAGCCGTGTCTTACTAGGGTGGGGTGGGGGGACTTTGCCCCATACCCCCATCGCCATCCAGTAATATTGAATAAACAGGTAAATCAGTTTCCTCCATTATGTTTGCAATAAATGACAGAAAGTAACCAATATTGAAAGGGTAAACTTGATTGCAAACAGGTTTTCTGTTACAAATACAGAACCGTTACAAAATACAGAGGGCTTCTCTGAATAATAAAAAGTGTTCCCCAATCATTCAAGTCTAAGATCCACCAAGGTTGACCAACAACAAATAAAAATTCATCCATCTGACTTCCTTATTCCTTAGTCTTGGCTTAGGCCTAGACTTCCTCACTTCCCCGGACTTGAATTTGGCGTAGACTTCCTCACTTCCCCTGATTTAAGCCTAGATTTCCTCACTTCCCCTGGCTTGGCTTAGGTCTAGACTTCCTCACTTTACCTGCCTTGGCTTAGGCCTAGATTCCGTCATTTCCCCTGACTTGGCTTAAGCCTAGACTTCCTCACTTCCCCTGACTTGACTAAGGCCTAGACTTCCTCACTTTCCTGACTTGACTTAGGCCTAGACTTCCTCACTTCCCCTGATTTAACTTAGGCCTAGACTTCCTCACTTCCCCTGACTTGATAATGAAACCTAATTAATAGAAAATCCTGTTTACAACCATCTAGATATCCAAACAACTCAATTTTTTAAAGAACAAGCTGGAAAATATATTTCCTTGATTATTTAAATAGGCCTAACCATGTAACCAATGCCAAACGTGCATATTACTTGGTTTAGTTTTTTATCACACCATCTTGTCTAATTTATATTTCATTCAATCAGATGCTAAACTTCTTTGTGCTTAATCAAAAGAAATCATAACTTTTGATATGACACTATAAAAGTAGAAAGTTAATTTACAAATCACGTCAGGCCAATACATATGCACTCAGTCCCTGCTGCTGCTCAATGGTGAACACTCGATATCACACATTGTGAGCCGCAGATGTTTCTATGGGGAAATTCTTTTTTTTTTGGGGGGGAATTCTTTTTTTTCTTTTAATAAACAATTATTGCACTAAAATTGACCATTCACTGGGGAAATACCTTCTGTGGTTCTACAGTTAATCACTGATACTTATCAGATAAAGATGATAAATAATTGGAATAAAATATACTAACTGGCAACCCCACGAGTTTCTAAAGAAGTATGATCAGTTTTGAAATTTGTAGCTTCACTTTTGGAACTTACTGTACTACTAGAAATAGATGCATTAAAACCTCTATATAATGAAATATCAGCTAAATTCAGAAAGGAAGTCATAAAAGGTAAAATAATATCTTGGAGGTCCTATGTATCAGAAATAACAAGCAAAACATCCATTCAACAAGTATGAGAAAAATTCCGAAAAATATATGGAACAAACATTAGACCAACCAGGCAAACTATATTAGATGATGGCAAAAAAATTTTAGATCCCTTCAAAATTAGTAATACTTGGGAAAGTTTTGCCAAAATAAGCAGTGACCAAAATTTGGACAAACATTTAAAAGAGATAAAGAATAAAGCAGAATCTATAAGACTTAATTTTGAGACAAAGGAAGATATATAGTATAATAAGAAATTCAATGTGGAAGAGTTGGAATATGCTATTCTGAACAGTAATAATTCTGCTCCTGGAGGTGATGATATTTGCTTTGAAATGATTTTTCCACCTAGCACGTTTGGCAAAATCATTCTTATTAAAACTTTACAATCATTTATGGCTCAGAAACTTGTTTCCAGATGAATAGCGAAATGCCATAATAATTCCTATACCAAAACCTGGAAGAGATCCTAGTAATTTGAATAATTATAGACCAATCTTTTTAACAAGTTGCCTATGCAAATTGTTGGAGAAAATGGTAAATGCACAATTTACATGGCACATACGTGAAAATAAAATTTTAGCTCCTTCCCAGTTTGGTTCATAATGTAATCTACATTAGATTCTCTATCTGATTTGGAAGACCACTTACGTAGAGGATTTGAAAGAAAGCAAATTACAGTATCTGTCTTTTTTGACATCCAAAAGGCACATGACACTACATGGAGGTATGCAATATTAAAATCGTTACATAATAATAACATACGCAGCCAACTTTCTAAGTTTATTAAAAATTTTATGACTGATCCCACTTTCCAGGTGAGAATAGATAATGTTTATTCTAAAACATTTCCACTTGAAAATGGAGTCCCACAATGGATTGTCCTTCGTGGTGTTCTGTTTACATTAGCAATTAATGATATCAGTTGTGCTACTGGTCAGAATTAAAAGTAACCTGTATATGGATGATTTAGCTGTATGTTATACAGCATCATGCTTAAAGCTTGCAGAACGAATGATTAATAAAGCCATAATAAAAATAAATGAATGGACCTCATCTGTAGACTTTAGATTTTTCATAGAAAAAACTCAAGCTGTCACGTTTTATAAAAATAAAAATTGGAAAAAATGTGAATAGAATTGAAAATCAGAAACCATAATACAGTATACCAATTAGCCAAACTGCAAAATTTTTAGGATTGATATTTGATGCACACTTGAATTGGAAAGGGCATTAAGTCTAATTAAAAAAACTATCACACTCAAATTGGGGAGCTGATAGACATACCCTTACCATACTGTATGAAGCAACAGTGTTATCAGTCATTGACTACGGAAGTGAAATACATGGTTCAGCATCAGAAGCAGCACTGAAAATATTAGATCCAATTCACAGTGAAGGACTATGAATATGCACAGGAGCACTTAGATCCTCACCAATCTCCTCAGTACAAGTCGTTCCTAACAGTGAAAGTGCATTAAGAATCAAGACAAGTGATTCATCAGCAAAAAATCTATTTGATCTAAGGGATATATTTATAAACATTCATCCACCTCCTTTCCCAATTAAAGCTAATAGGTTGTTTGAGTCACTGAACGTACAAGTACCTTCAACAGTGAAGTTACCACCCCATTGGACTATAAATAAAGGAAGGACTTGCACATAGTTGATATATTTATCAAAAAGGTACTCATATAACCCAGAACACCATAGACAAAAAACCATATATCGTATAAAACCAAAAAGTTCACATTACGTGATTTATACAGATGGGTCAAAGTCACAACATGGAGTAAGATATGCAGCTATATCCCAGAACAAGTCATATCAGTAATCTTTGCCCAATAATACCTCAGTCCTCACAGCAGAGTTGTGTGCAATAGCAGTAGCCATCAAAGTTATAAACCAAATATCATTCAATAATTTTGTTATTTTTAGTGACTCAAGAAGTGCTCTAGAAGCTGTTCAGGGTTACTACTTAAAAAATAATATTGTCCAGGAGGTTAGATATGAACTCCACAAATTTCTTAATAATGGAGAAAATGTTGAAATATGTTGGATCCCTGCCCATGTAGGGATTAAATGAAATGAAGAGGCTGATAAAGCAGCTAAGCAAATGTAAAAATCCCAATCAGTGATTACATAAGAGATATAAAAACAATCATTGTAAATAAATGGCAAAGTATGTGGAATGAGGAACCTATAAATAATAAATTGAAACAGATAAAATCCAGTGTTGGAAAATGGAGCTCATCATGTCAGAGAGAGGGACTCACACAAGTAATTCTGACGCATCTACTAATAGACCATACTCGTTGAACACATGGACACTTGATGAACAGTCTGCATGGCCCTCTTCCTGAATGCCCAGAATACGAAGTGTTGATAACAGTCAAACATGTGTTGTGTGACTGTCCAAAATACAGTAAACCCCCCGTATTCGTGGGGGATGCGTAACCCACTCCCCCATGCGAATGGCTAAAACCCGCAAATACTTGAAACCCTTCTAAAAACACTTAGAACTGCCTATTTTGATAGTTCAAACACACACAAAACAAACTAGAAATACCTATACAGGTATTATCCTACTTACGATGGGGTTAGGTTCCAAAAACACCATCGTTTGTTGGAAGAAACGTAAGAAATACCAAAATGTATCTCGAACATAGCCTAACCTTTACGAGGGTATTCGGTGCCATGTATGCATATATGGTAGCCTAGTCTACACTATAAAGTATACTCTATACATACATGGTATAGTAATTATTAATATCAGCTAACTCTGGAGTTTCATGCAGAGTGATTTATGATAATTCAGTGCAAAGAGAATTTGAATAACAAGAATTAGCTTAGCCTACACTATGGTACATTGTATACATAGCCTACATTATACGGCACTCTGTATTCACATGTCATGTTATACAAACGTCAATATAACGAATATGCATCTTTTAAAATGTTATGCCTTAATTCACTGTATCCAATAATATTGTATATATTCCTAAATTGCTTTTGTATTATAAATTGCAGTCATAGCAATCAATGTTTTGGTTTGGAAATCATTTATGCGGTGTTTATTTTGCCGTATTTAATTCAGTTCAGAGAGCTTTTCTTGCTTCTGGTTATCATCGTATGTAATGTAAGGATATAACTAGAAATTCTGAATAAAGGGACAAAGAGATAGAAACCTTTCAGTGATAGACATTAATAGATAGAGAGAGGTTTTAAGAAACGAACAGAGAGAATAGAGAGATGAACAGAAAAAAAGGAATAAGTTTGGAGTTTTGACTGTAATTTCATGACAAAGCTTGACCTAATTGCTTATTTGCCTTGTATTGAGGCCAACAAAAGGTGTTATGTTTTAAACGCCTGGGTTCATTGATGTTTTGGAACATAAAACAAAACACGAAGTGTGTCATGGTTACGATGTCATTATGACTGCTCTTAATCGAGTTCGTAATCACGTGGAATTCATAACAAAAATGCATGGTGGCCTTAGTGGGATAAATAGCCACCGGAAATTATAAGTTTCGGTGACGTCAAAGCGACCCCTTTTTGAAGGCGGTGCTTTTTCCAGAAGTCCACCCATGGGTTGTCTGTAGATTAGCCTAACCAATTAAGCATCTACAGGGCTGGACCAAAACCAAGATTCCACCTACAGAGGCGGCGGGACAAAAACTTCCAAAATTCCTTATCAAGTCGAGTGGAGAAGCAGAGAAGGAGAGGAGAAGAAGATAGAGAAGAAGCAGAGAGTTGGGTTGTAAGCCTCACTAATTGTGGGTTGATAGAAGAAGAAAGACTCACATTTGACACTCACTGTAACTTTGCAGCGCAATTCAGTTGTATACCTACTGTAACTTTGTTATTGTGTTAGTGAAATAAAGAAAACTACATTGTGTCTTCTTCAAGTATCCTGTATCGGAAAATACGCTACTACATAACAAAGCCAGAACGATAAACATCTCTAAAGAAAGTAACCTTCTTAACTTGACAACGAATAGCAGAAAGAAGAATAATAAAGTATGACATCACATGTAAATGAATCTCTAGATACTTTATTTATAAGGGGGAAGGTTATTATTCGTTATACGAAGTGTTTTTAAGTCGAAACATAACTAAAATACATCTCGTTGTGAAATTAATTTAACTGTTTTTTCGTTAATAGATGACAATGGCTGTTTGGGGACGTTTGTTTTGTGTAAAAAAATTCAAGATTCCGTCCACTATTTTCACTTTATTTCATCATAATACAAGCTTTACGTATTTATTGTGTATCAGCGTAAAAATATCAGTATTGTGTTCTTTCATGCCCAGTAGTTTTGATTAATATACTTTATCTCTAATTTTAATTATGATCAAGTTTCATCCTTGTTGCCGATGCACGATAATTTACAGTATATACAGTAGTCATTAGCAGCTTGAACATTGTTTTCTCAACTTCAGCTGTAACTTGCAGCTTAAATTTAGCAGTAGCCTATAGTTCCTTGATGATCTTTTATCCATACCAAATAAGGGTATAATTTAAAAATATATCAGTCCTATTCTACTTAATGTCATTTGTGCTATAAGCTACGGTATTTATTTCTTACTGTATGATGGTTGAAATACCAGGTAAATGGCTGTTGTTATCAGATTTGGTTTAAGCAAAACAAGTTTCTTGGTTGATTGTTTATGGCTGTATGGATATATGCAAGAGTATAACATTACTAACAATACTTTTATCATTCTCTTTTACTTTTTTAACTAGAAGATGGGATAAAGAGATGGAGGAAAAATTGTCTATTGTACAGTAATTTGGTCTCTCTCACTGCCTGATTATGCTGCTGCCTGAGCCCACATGAAATTAAAAAATATTTCATTAATAATATTGTCTTTCGGTATTAATTGCTTACTCCATTGCAAAATTGAATTATCGTAACGAGCATTACCCGAGTATTTTAATAGTTTTATCACAAAAAGTGCATTTAGTCATGAAAATGAGATGAAAATACAGTAATTAGTGAATATTTCTCTGTGAAAAATACCACGAATGGGCGAATTTTCTCTGAATAATGGGTAGGTATGTTCCACAGAGAAATCCATGAATACCTGAGTCCGAGAATCGTGAGATTGCGAATACGGAGGCTTTACTGTATAACCAACAGCGAGTATCAACCTTTGGGAATAAATCGACGAGGGAAATTTTGTCAGAATCTTATACATTTTCAGTCATCCCAGTTTTAACATTCATGAGGAAGTGTAGCTTAATAGACAAAATATAAAGCTAAGTAAATAATGAAAATACAAAAGCCCATAGGGCGTTTAATGAATAAAAAATTATGTAGTGTAATTTATTCTAAATTTAAATTTTATTTTATTGAATTTTTCTTTTTTCTTTTTAATCTTTTTAATTTTTTTGTATGTATGGAAACGAGCAAATGTATTTATTGTATACAGTGTAAAAGCATGTTCATTATACAGTTTTTTCTTTTAAATTTCATTTTCATTCATCATCACGCGAATGACTTATTTGGTCCCAGTTCTAGGCCTCAGGCCTAGACCTGGTATTTCATCCTAATCATTTGGGTCAGCCCTATGAGAGAGCTGATAATCAACTCAGTTGTCTGGTTAAATTATCTTAATAATAATAATAATAATAATAATAATAATAATAATAATAATAATAATAATAATAATATAATAATAATAATAATAATGGAGAAGCAAATCCACAGTTATGTATATGTACATATATTTGAAGATAAATCAATATAGATAGGTTTCGGGAACTTGTTCAGTTCCCCTTTTCAATCTGATGCGTTGATGTAGCACTCCAACCAAGTAAACATAAAAGGACTCAAAACAAGCGAAGTTGTTTATAAACTATGGAACCGGCCATCAAATATAGATCAGGCAATGCGGTCGTTTTCTGATGAAAGTCCTGCCAGTCGTCTGGAACGTCTGATAGGTCCTTGCTCAATGTGGTTGTTTTGCTGGTCATCAACTGCATAGGCGCCTGCAACATCGGTTACTGGAAGTAACCGAGTAACCTGAACAGGAGAAAGAGAGGCATCCGCAGCATCAGATGTGGCTAACGAGACAACATTATCATAATGGTCTTTATTCTTAAAACCTGTAATGTACTTCCTGGAAATAAGGTTGTTGGTGAATTTATCTTCCTGTGTAAAAGATTTATTGCCTTCCATAGGTAAATCACTATCTATCGCCGCACCCTCCACTAGTCTTCTTATGCCTACATCTTTACTGCTAAAAATTACTTAGATTCTGCCCAATAATAATAATAATAATAATAATAATAATAATAATAATAATAATAATACTATTGAAAGAAATTGCTGCAAAATCTTGAAGCGGCCAACGTTTCTCCCGGATTCTCCCGAGTATGATCACAGCAGTGGGTCGGAGTAGACTGGTGGTGGTAGAGGGATCTACTCTATAAATAGCTGTAGGTCAGCAGGGGGTCTTCTCATGCTGATTTGTCATTGGTTGGTAGCACACAGCAGCCTCCTATTGGCTGGAGAAAGTTTCTCTCAAGTCCTTTCTCGGCGCTGTTGTAGCCTAGCAAATCGACAAGGCAGGGGCGTGACAGTCACTGGGTGGTGTGTGACGTTGCTTGACATCACGGCGGCTCGAATTTTCATTGGTTGCTGGGTTGCCTGCCTCATTAGAAATTTGCTGTGTAACGTCACGGCAGCTCAAGTTTTCATTGGCTGCTGGGTTGTTTGTATCATCAGGTTATTCTCGGGCCGGGGGTGTCGTTCGGTCTGGTATTATTGTCATGTACTGATGATACAAACAACCCAGCAGCCAATGAAAATTCGAGCCACTGTGACGTCACACAACGTCACACACCGCCCAGTGATGTCACGCCCCTGCCTTGTCAGTCTGCTAGGCTGCGACAGCGCCGAGAAAGGACTTGAGAGAAACTTTTTCTAGTCAATAGGAGGCTGCTATGCACTATCAACCAATGACAAATCAGCATGAGAAGACCCCCTACTGGCCTACGACTGTTTATAGAATAGATCCCTCTAGCGTCGTGTTCTTTTTATCTTTCTTTCTATTTATGTCTGCTATTCGTTGCCAACTTAAGAAGATTGCTTTTCTCTATAGATGCTTATTGTTCTGGCTTTGTTATTTAGTAGCGTATTTAGTCCTAGGAGGCTTAAGAAGACAAACTACTTTCTTTCAGTAGCACCAAAAGAAACAGTTACAATAGGTTAAAAAATGAATTGCAGTGCAAGATTAAAGTGTGAGTCAAGTGTGAGCCTTTCTTCTTATACCAACCCACTACTGGTGAGGCCTACGACTTAACGCTCTTTCTTCTTCTGCTTCCTTGCCTTCTCTCTTCTTCTGTGTTCCTTTCCCTCTCTGCACTGGACTTCTTAAGAATTTCTGGAAGTTAACTGTCCAGTCCATTGAAGGCAGGAAATTATTTTTGTCCTGCCTTTGGTAGACAGGTAATGGTTGGGGCTTATCTAAAGACGCCCCACTATGGGTGGATTTTTGGAATTGCACCTCCTCCAAAGGAGGTGCTTTTCATGTCACCAAAAGTTATGGATTCCGTTGGCTGTTTATCCAACTAAGGCCACCATGTGTTTTGTTACGAGTTCCTTGTGATTTCCAGCTTGATTAAGTGCAGTCATAATGGCTTCATAACCACAACACAGTCATAACACGTACCTGCTGGTTTAAAAATTCCTTTATGATTTTCAGTTTGATTAAGCGTACCCAAGTTTGGACTCATAATATTCAGAATTCCTAGTTATCACTACATCACTCGGTCACGTACCAACATTGTCTTCAGTGTTTAAATAATTATAATAGAATGGATATAACATTAAAAAATCAAAATTGGTAATAAAATGACATAACAAAATTGTTTCTCCAACTGTGGAGTAAAAAGGTATGTTTACTAAAGCATCAGACACAAATACAATAAAACATTAAATGTTTTAAACTACAAGTACATTACCTCATTTGCATATCAAAACTGTTAAGAGAACAGGAATATATATGTAATTTTGATAACTTGTAAATATAAACTTAAAATCACAAATGCACAACCTAGTGAGAGAAATTATATGACTTACAGGTAGAGGTAATTCGTGATGGATTAATTCATTACTAAGATACTCTAAAATAGAATCTATAGGGACTTTAGTAAAAAGAGAACAAACATCAAAACTAACGAATCTATCAGTGGGGCAAAAAGTGATTGTGTTTAATTTATCAACTAAATCTAGACTATTATATACGTGAGAATCTGAGATAGTTCCAAGTAACGGAGACAAGAGTTTGGTAATATATTTCGAAAGTTTATATGATATGGAGCCAACAGTACTGATAATAGGCCGCATATAATATTCAGAATTCCTAGTTATCACTACATCACTCGGTCACGTACCAACATTGTCTTCAGTGTTTAAATAATTATAATAGAATGGATATAACATTAAAAAATCAAAATTGGTAATAAAATGACATAACAAAAATTGTTTCTCCAACTGTGGAGTAAAAGGTATGTTTACTAAAGCATCAGACACAAATACAATAAAACATTAAATGTTTTAAACTACAAGTACATTACCTCATTTGCATATCAAAAACTGTTAAGAGAACAGGAATATTTATGTAATTTTGATAACTTGTAAATATAAACTTAAAATCACAAATGCACAACCTAGTGAGAGAAATTATATGACTTACAGGTAGAGGTAATTCGTGATGGATTAATTCATTACTAAGATACTCTAAAATAGAATCTATAGGGACTTTAGTAAAAAGAGAACAAACATCAAAACTAACGAATCTATCAGTGGGGCAAAAAAGTGATTGTGTTTAATTTATCAACTAAATCTAGACTATTATATACGTGAGAATCTGAGATAGTTCCAAGTAACGGAGACAAGAGTTTGGTAATATATTTCGAAAGTTTATATGATATGGAGCCAACAGTACTGATAATAGGCCGCATAGGATTGTTTTCTTTGTGTGTTTTTACTAATCCGTACAAGTAAGGTAACGAGGGAAATTTTACTGACAACTGACCTATTAGTTCTTTTTTATCTTTAAGGATTTTTTTTACTGTGCTGTTGAAACTTTTTATGACTTGATCAAGGGGATTTTTTGTTAGTTTTTTGTATGTCGTATCATCATCCAGTAGGGCTTGCATACGCAATATGTAGTCAACTTTATCTAAAATTACAATACTATTCGATTTATCAGCTTTTGTGATGTTGATTGTATTGTCTTTTTTAAGATCGGTCAAGTTTTTCTTATAGCGAGCAGGGAAATTGCTTTCATGCCTAACATTTGCAGCTCCATAAATGATACCTTTAACTATATCAATATGATTTTGAGGAATATCACAATGTTTTTCAAATACACATAGGGACGACGCAATCGTTACAAAGAAGGATAAACCATATCTGAGTGCACTCACAACATTTCCACTTATTTGTTTACTTGATAAATTTATAATACAGTCATTGCGTGCACTATTGGTCCAGTCACTGCTATCAATACGATTTTTTAGTTTTCTGTCGAGTTTTCTTGTTAGGGCATCTGTAGTCCTACGAAGTTTTCCATAAATTTCTTGTCGCAACGAGTCCTTCCAATTATCCGGGATAGAATGATTAAATGAAATTCTGGCTTTTTCTAGTTCCTTAAATTTTTCTTTCTCCTCTTGCTTTGCGGCTGCTATGTGGCATTTTAACATCATGGCACTGAATTCGTTGAATGGGTGAATTCTTTGAAAAACGATACCTAATATCATTTACACTCCTTTAAAGTGGTATAGGTATGTTGACGATATTTTAGCTGTTTTGCCTGCTGGTATTGATGTAAATGATTTACTCTGTAATTTGAATAACCAGGTACCATCCATTAAGTTTACATTAGAATTAGAAAAAGACAATTGCCTTCCTTTCTTAGATGTTTTAATACATAGAGAACCATTTCAATGTAAATTCAGTATTTTATAGGAAACCAACCAACAACTTAACTTATGTCCATTTTTTTCAGGCCATCACCTCAACATCAAAATATCAATTTTTTCCTCTGTTTTTATGAGCCTTGCGCATTGTCAGGCCCCAGTATTTGGATAAAGAAATTGAATACATAAGAAAAATAGGGACAGATTTATGTTATCCTTCACATATACTAGATATTTGTTATAACAAAGCCCACAAAAAGTTTTATAGTGAAAGTAACATGAAGAAAGAAACCCCTAAGAACATTCTTAGCTTGCCTTATTTTACTGGTTTTGAAAACATAAAATCATTGTTAAAACCTTTTAATGTAAACCTCGTTTTTTTCTTTTAATAACACACCCAAAAGAATGTTAATAAAAAATAGCCCTAAAGAAAACAACAACATAATATGTAAAATTCCATGGTTAGAATGCCCCTCTTTTTATATTGGTCAATCTAGCAAAGATTTAGATGTACGTATTAAGCAACATAAGTATTCAGTCAAAACTGGACAAGCATCCAATGCTATATTCATTCATTTAAGTGAAAACTCTCACAGGATAAATTGGACTGAAAGTTCAGTGATTGCCAGATCGAAAGATTTCTCTTCAAGAAATCTATTGGAGTCTGCTATTATCCAGCTTACTTCCAGTTGTAATTTTAATCTTAGCCCTGTCTTGTATTATTTGGACCCCTGTATTAGAAAAATGTTCAAGAATGACCTAAAAGATAAAATCACTGACTTAATTACAAGTTAGCTACTTGATATATATTTTCTATATCTCCGTATGTTTAATATAATTTTTATTTGTATAAATGTTCATCTTGCAAAAAAGTTATTATTGTTTACAAAAAAAAAAAAGAGAATTATTGTGTTGTACTAAACATTTTTAGGTGGTCAGTCACGAACCTGTATAATCTTTTAATTGTCCTGTCCCTGCTCCTGAACGGTTGGTCCTAATCCTTTGTAAAAACCTCTTAAATATTTAATCCTGTTTTGGCAGTTCTACTAATTCTTCAATTGTGTTGGATTCCAGGTACATAATGTTTCCTTTATAATCCCCATCTGTCATTTATATGAGCTTTCTTTGTAAACATACTTTTATATTTCTTCAGTCTGCTAAGTAAAGGACATAGTGTTGAAAGGCCTTGCAGCACTCCAGTGTTTCCGTTTCTTCAAGGGATTTTATCTTTATTTATATATTCATCACGTTCCGTATTTTCGTGATTCAGTTATATATATATATATATATATATATATATATATATATATATATATATATATATATATATATATATATATATATATATATATATATATATATATATATATATATATATATATACACACACACACACACACACACACATACACACACAGAGTAATACCCTTTGCTTATATGATTATATATTGCATATAATTCACAGACACACAATTTTTCATTGGAACCTAACTAATGGTCATATACGATTGTTCATACCTATATAACACTGAGAAACCCTGCAAAATGTTTGTTTAATTTTTTAAAAGTTTTCAAGCTTTTATTTGTAAATTAAAGAACATTAAATATTATTAAACACACAAAATTTCTCTCTATATAAAATCTCTCTAATGGTCTCTCTCTCTCTCTCTGTTTCTCTAATCTCTTTTCTCTCTCATCTCTCTCTCTCTCTCTCTCTCTCTCTCTCTCTTTTTTTAGTGAGATGAATTTTTAAGGTACATGTATACAAGTATGTTTATTTGTATGATAAATAAACTCTCTACCCAAATGAGTACTAATTTTCAAATATTAATAAGATTAATAAAATTAATTAATAATAATATAATAATAATAATAATAAAACTCTAATTACAAAATTCGTGTTATTTTGAACAAATAAATTCTTCCCTCGTCTTTTGTTAAGAAGGTCGATGGCAAAAGCTGTCAGACATGTCATTTAACATAACAAGAAGGGGAGTGTTGCTAACCAGTGGTCATACTTCTCTCTCTCTCTCTCTCTCTCTCTCTCTCTCTCTCTCTCTCTCTCTCTCTCTCTCTCTCTCTCTCTCTCTCTCTCTCTCTCTCTGTGCGTGTGTCCATAATAATTCAAAAAAAATATCACTCTCTTAATAGGGATTCCTGTGCAAAAGACAATGCCTGCGTATAGTGTTAGTCTGTTATCTGAATAGTTTTGGACATAAACTTCGCAGTTAGTACTGTTCATGTGGACAAGTGAATGATCCATTCTGACAAAATCTGGCAATTCTTCATTCAATAATAGAACATCCTTACCCTTTACATCCCTTTTGATCTTAAATATATTTTTGTTAAACATTTTGGATACAAAGTTACTGCTCTGTTGAGTACAAATTTTACTTTATTATCATCAGCTGTGCTAACACAACATATTTCTTCTTCTTTTGTGTCTGAAAAATAGCAAAGTTCTGCATCTCCAGTGGTTTCTTCTGTTACTTCTATTATACTGTTTATGTCTGATTTGTTTATTATGTCTAAGAGCAATACTTCATTTAATATTTTCCCTTCACTTTCACAACTTAATACATTGCTGCAATTATAGGTATAGGCGCCTTGATTTTCATTAGATTCAGTGTTTTGGTGATCACCATTATTTATATCTGAGTAATTATTGATATTGAAGTACATATCATCTACTGTATATGTGTATTGTCAAGATGTGCACGTCTCAACAATTCTGTATTCTGTGATTGTGGGAATTCCTCTTTTTTATCTGTTTCCATTTTATCTTGCTTGTTCTGGTTACTTGTCTGTTTTTCCTGTATGTTGGTCTCGCTTGTCAAAACTGTCTCAGACAAATTGATCAGATTTGGGTAAAAATTTTTTTCGTCAAGTGTAAAACACACGCTCTTCTGATTATCCTGTTTCAGGCTAGTCTTTCCTTCACTACTATCTAATATTATTCCACATCTCTTCATTAACTTAAATGAGAACGATACTTGTGCGGGAAAAAATCTGTCTTCTACAACTAGGAATATTCATTAAAATGATGTGACAGTATGTCTACAGGCAGTCCCCAGTTATTGGTGGGGTTCTGTTCCCAACAGTGTGACAATAGCCGAAAATCGGCAATAATAGCGCCGATCCTCAGTTATCGGTGCAGGCATCCGGTTATCGGCGCCGATAACCGAGGATCAGCTCCGATAACTGGGAATCGGTATCGAAAATCCGGTTATCATCGTCCCTAGACAAGAGCCGTAAAACCGGATTGCCGATAACCGAGGCTGCCAATAACCGGGGACTGCCTGTATTTCTAAGTTCACATTCCCCAAACTTTTAATGTGTTTCCCTGCTACTCCTTTTATTATTCTACTTTAACCCTGAATCTGAGTTTCTGTAATGCCTAAATATCTGGTTAAAGTTATTTTATCAATTATATTTACAGTAGTACCTGAATCAATGAGTACAGTACATATCTTTCCATTTATTGGAATCTTTATTATAGGCAGATCCTTTCTGTTTATTTCTTCCTCTTTCATGGAAAATACTGCTTTGCTATGTAAATAGGAAAATGCGGATGAACCTTCATTTCCCATTGTAACTATTTCTCCTTTTTCTCTTTCATCTCCTTGAAGGGAATCACTTTCTTTTCTCTGTAGAGGGGTTAATTGTCACTGGTTAGCTGATTTATTTATTTTTGGGCGACTGTTACTGTACTTATCTCTACAGTCTCTTTATTTCCTTCCTTATTATTGAACCAACAGTACTTAGTTAAATGCCCGATCTTTTTGCAAACTGCACAGATTTTAGGCTTTCTGCATTCATTAGTGGAATGATTTGTATACCCGCAGTTTTCACATTTTATTTTTGGTCTAGCTCTTTGAGCTGCATGATTCTCTGGTTTTGAATTATTTGTTTGGATATTGACCATTATGATATCTCATGGGTGGACCGTGGAATGGTCCATTCCTCGGTTGATTCTGTTTTCCTTTCTGGTTTGGATTCCACTTTCTTCTAGTATTTTGTGCATAGTTCCTTTGAAAGGAAATTTGTCTATTCCCTACTTGTCTGGAATTATCATTGTACACATTATTTCTTTTTTATGACTCATTGGTATTTCTGCCTTTTCTTTCATTTAGTGTTTCTGTTACCCCTCCCTACAAATTCCTTAGGAAAATCTGTCTCTTTCTTCTGGATTTCTTGTCTCATTGCTATTAAAGAGGTAAAGCTGTCACTTTTAGGACCAATTTTGACTTTCTTGAACGCTTTCTTTTCTTTTTCTCCAAGTGCGTTATGCATTGTTCCAAATAACAAGTAATTTAACACATATCTCAAACTGACGAAATCAGTTTCTCCATCACCAAAAGCATTCTTATCACCTATGGTGATATTTGTTTTTCATAAGTCTTTTTTCACTTTGTGTGTTGCTTCTTCGATATCGGTGTGAAGATTTGCTATTGATTCCCCGTCATAATGTTGATTAAGGAATGTACTAATATTATACAAGGCATCACTTTGACTCACTGGGTCCCAGATTGATAAACAGATTCCTTTAAATTCAGCGTATGTGGTTATGTTGCTGAATCTAACTGAATTCAAAGTTCTGTGTGCATCACCCCTTTCTGAACTAACCAGAAGCAAGGCTTCATTAGTTTTTGTTCTTTCATCTGTTATTCTATTTGTAGAAATACGACTGTGTGCGTCCGCTAACCACTGGTTCACAGAGTATGATTCTAACCTATTTTTGTCAGGATTGGCACTTTCAGCTCTTCCAAAGAATTGTGTGGCTTGCGTAATGATTGCTGCTTATGTCATTGTTCTAAATTGAAATGTGTTAATAGGGTTAGTGTTATTGTTATTGCTACTTGTGTCAGTACTTCCTTGAGTTAATGATATTCTTGAACTTGGCACTGCAATTCGACTTTGTCTATATGTTGTTTGTCGTAAATGGTAAGGTCTATTTCTAATTGCATTCCTCAATGCATTAAACGAACCCTGCATTACAATGGTATTCTAAAATCATATGAAGATCTATACCCAATACACAACAGTATTCAGTGATACATCATAAAAATCATGTTATGTTATTAAAAATTCCTATCTCTCAAACCTCAAAAAAAAAATTAACAAGATAAAAAAATACTTGAGAGAGAATTATAAATGTTATATACCTTTTGAGAGAGATAATAATAAAAGTCTTATATCTTTTGAGAGAGATTCTTCAAAAATACACTCACTGAGAGAGAGAATTTTCCAACTTATGTATTTTCTGGGCTCGACCTGTGCCACCCAGTGAAATAGTCCATTAGCACTGATTTCTAGGTATAAATATTGCTAAGTATACCAGAGAAAAAGCTAACCATAATGCCAGGGTTATGACCCCCAGATCGAACACCACTAGATGGTGTCGGTATACACAAGGGGTGAGTGGTTGCCACTACCACAGATCTTCGTCCTATAGATTTCTCCAATCTCAAAACCCCGAAAAGAGAGGAGCCGTTCCAAAGCCTCATCCTTCGCACCCAGCCAACCACCACCCCGGCCGCCATCTTCATTCCAATTTAGCACACCTTCCTAG
Organism: Macrobrachium rosenbergii; assembly: GCF_040412425.1. Taxonomy (NCBI): domain Eukaryota; kingdom Metazoa; phylum Arthropoda; class Malacostraca; order Decapoda; family Palaemonidae; genus Macrobrachium; species Macrobrachium rosenbergii. The sequence goes on from NC_089781.1 coordinate 46,205,578, forward strand.
ATACACCGTGTTTTTCCTTGGTGTTGTTTTTTGGTTTTTTCTGCTATTCATCATGTCATCCCACCAGGAGTTTCCACCATCTAAGTTGAGTACCATTTCTTTTTTGGTTTTTTATTACAGAGGCATTATATTTGACTGTTCGTATATTGTTTACCAAGGTAAATAGTTTCTCGCAGCCGGACGTGGCTTGTATCTGCCTCTGTCATGCTGGACCCTCAGTCTTTGCATTTTATTAGCAGAATGTTTTTGCTAGTTTTTAATTTTTTTTCCATGCTCTACTCCGTTTGGAGCCTTATTTGTAGAATTTACCATTTCGCTGGTCGGAGGTTTGGGAGCCTGTATCATGACTGATCTAGGCTAGGGATGAAGGTACACCCCTCCCTTTTTCTGATCATAGTTTTCTCCATTTTCTCTGGTTTCCTTCCTCCACCAGCGAGTTGGTGCCTTCTCAATGGTGGTATTATTATTTTCATGATTGTAACTGATGTGTACGGGGATGGATGACATGTCTATTCTTGGATTAGTTTTTGTGTACGATTCGGCATCAGAGGTGGCCATTTTGGTATCCCCGCTTCCCGTATAACGGATGTTGTTTGGACCTCTCTGACGCTGAGTCATTTGTGCATTTATAAGTATATATATATATTTTTAAACTTCTCACATCAAATGGTTAACTTTTTTATGTTAGTATTCTTGATGTCAGGCAATTTCGATTAGGTATATTCTAGCCTAGCCTACTCGACTGAACCGTAATTCGGTTTTGAAGGGTTAGGCTAGACAGGATAGGCGCCTTTACACGATGCTCAGTCTACCTAGCTCACCTGACCAGACCGTTTTGAGGTTTTGGAGGGAGATGTTAGGTTTGTGAGGGAGTTCCTCATTCTTTCTTGGCCCACCTGACCAGGCCGTTAGGTTTTGGAAGGTGAGGTTAGACTAGTGAGGGAGTTGCTCTTCCCCCTTAGCCCACCTGACCAGGCTGTTAGGTTTTGGAGGGTGAGGTTAGGCTAGTGAGAGAGTTGCTCTTCACCCTTAGCCCACCTGACCAGGCCGTTAGGTTTTGGAAGGTGAGGTTAGACTAGTGAGGGAGTTGCTCTTCCCCCTTAGCCCACCTGACCAGGCTGTTAGGTTTTGGAGGGTGAGGTTAGGCTAGTGAGAGAGTTGCTCTTCACCCTTAGCCCACCTGACCAGGCCGTTAGGTTTTGGAGGGTGAGGTTAGAATAGTGAAGGGTCTCCTCTATTCATAGTCTACCACCTGACCAGGCTGTTGGTTTTGGAGGGTGTGGCTAGGTTATGCGAGGTTCTTCCCCCCCCCCCTCACCTGTAGCGCTCATTCTGGCCTTCCTGACCAAGCCAAAAGTTTTAGTTTTGGAAGGTAGGCTGGGATCGAAGGTTGCACAGGTTATTTCGTGTATATAGCCTAGTCCTTCTTTACCTGATCAGTTAGACTTTGACGAACGACCTGAGTGTCTTCCTAACAGAGGGAAACCGATTGGTTGCGTTCGGCACCCCAGTGGGGAGGTTTCATTCGGCTTCCAGAGGGTGCTACCCACCCGACTGGTCGCTGTTCGCTGGGCTTCCGCCATTCTGCTACCTTTCCCTTATCGGGCGGTGTTTCGTTTGCTCGCTTTTCACAGTTATAGCTGGAGCGTTGAACACTGTCCCAGGGATGCAATCATGAGTTACGCTATGTTTAGTCTCCGCCAGGTTAGTCAGATCTCTCGTTGTTATCGTCCATGTTACCACTCCGGTGGGTATGGTTCTCGGTTATTTGGCGTTTTCCACTATGTGGTTTCCGGCCTGGGCGATTGAGAGATGGGCCATATGCGAACACTCCTTTCCGCCACATTACGCCGATTCCATAATATGTGACATAACGAGATTTCAGTGGCAAATCATGGCAGAGTACCATAACGACGGAGTATCTTAGAGTACTTATTTTTAACATAATTAATAGTTAGCCATTCTGTAGCATAACCTGTGTTTATTAGTCTGTAATACCGGTTTCAATTCCGGCGGATTTTGCCTGATGACACGCATGTTTCATCGCCCATAAATCTGTGTTAAGGTAGCCTATTACCGCCGGACCTAACTCCGGCGGGCCTTGCCTTGACGTTACTCATGTACCGCCATTCCACTTACAGATGGTACGTTGTCAGGAGCCAGGGTGCACGGCGATTCTCCAACAGCCCTGTGGACACGAGGTGTGCCGATCGCACTCCAGCTGCTCGGTCCATATTGGGGACCCGGTCGTTTGGCACCCGGATGGCTGTGAAGTCTGCTACGCTCTGTACGAGTTAGTGGTGGATGAGTCGGTAAGTTTTAAGAGACTGCTAACCTTTAGTCTCTTTTTGACTTTAATGACTTATTTAGACATATATGGGAAATTGGAGAATCTTCTCAGTAAGTCCTGCCCTTTCTTACAGTCTGACCAAATCATCCGTGACTCTTCACTGTCGACCCTGAAGATCTGGGTCGGCGGATTTGGGAGGAACGTTGCGTCTGGCAATCCTTATGTCCTGTCGGAGGAGATTTGTAATCTCCTCTAAACCATCCCAAGATGACAACTTGTGTGGAGAGGTGGCGGAAGAGGTAGCGGCCATCAACATCCACCTCGAGCCGATGAGCGTGGATTTGGACCATCAGGTAGAAGGTAAGGTGGTGAGGCAGGGGGAGAGGGTCTTGGTAGTTCCCTTTTTAGTTCTCCTTCTTCTTCTTTTCAGGGGTTTACCAAACCAGCTACCCTTGGGGACAGATCTAGGTCTGTTATCCCCAAGGTGAAATCCTTAAAAAAGAAGGACTTACCAAAGTCCTCTAGACCTCAAAGGTCTAATCCAACAGCTCCCTCAAGGTCGTCGCTGGCTCTTAAATCAATAGCGTCCTCAAGTAAGGCTACTCCCCCGTCCAAAGGGTCGAGATCCAGGGTGTCTAAGGCTAAAACCCCACAGCCTAACTTTGACCCTGAGGCCTTCGCCGAACTTCTGATGCAGAAGTTAGACTCCAGGGTTGAAGCTAGGATACAAGACCTTTCCTCTCAGCTTGCTTCAAGCTTGGAGACTTCTGGTCAGTCAGTACTGTCATTGGCACAAAGGATGGAGGCCCAGGAAAGCTTGCTCTCCGGATTTATCCAATCCAGAGCAGTGCAGCACTCCCATGTTATTCCGGATGCCTCCAGACTGCCCCCCTTTGATAAGGGGAACCCGTGGCGGTTGGCTCTACACGCCCCCCTGCATAATGATACCCTGACCATCGAGGGTTTAGGCACTCGTCGTCTGGAAGGACTGGAGTTCTTTCCACCCGATCTGGTACCTCCCTACCCAGGCTATGCCAGGCTAACAGAGGAAGCCTGGATTAGATCCGACAAGGTCCCGAAGGAAACGGTTATCTTTCCCAGGGACCAAGCCCAATCCGCCCTGATGCACGCTCTCACTGACTGGGAGTGCGAAAATACAAAACTTACTCCCTTTAAAGGAAGTTTTACGATGTTCTCGATAGGTGACTCCATCCCTACCCCCTGCACGACTAAGATCGCAGAATTGACTATTCAGGCGGGAATAGATGGCAAACCGCTGCCTCAACTCCGGAGACAGATCCCACCTCCTTCTTTTCCCCGGGGATTCGAATATTGGTCGGGAGCTCCGCCACGTTCACAGTGGGTAAACTCGACCCCGAGTGTGCCTTCACCTTGTTCAGTGAACAGCTTCCCAAGATTCCGGAGGCCCTTCTGAAGGCGGAGTTTGAGGCTAGGTGCAGGTTGAGTCGCTCCCTGCATTCCATCACCATCACAGAGGTAACAGGTCCTGACGAAATCATTATTAGCGTCATTCCAATCGGACCTTTATGACTTTGTGGTGGTGAGACAAAATTGCCAGAAGCATGTCTTCACAGACGCCACTATCAGACATGAGCCCAATAGACTCTTGAGTTCTGTCTGGGGACCTAACATCTTCCCTGAGGATGAGGTCAATAATGTTCTGGCGGAGGCAACCAGAGCAAATCAAAGTCTTCGCTCCCGCTGGGGTCTCCCTTTTAAAAGGAAGTCCGCTGAGATCTCCGGACCTCAACCCAGTGAAAGGAAGAGGTTCAGGAGATATAGGAAACCCCAGGCTCAAACTGTGCTTCAAGCTGTACCGGTCTCTCAGATCGGACAGCCTTCTACATCCAAAGCTCAGCCTCAGCAGCAGTTCGTACTGATGCAGCCGGCTCAGCAAGCCCCTTCTCTGCCAACCTTCGTAGTGTCCCCAGCCTTCAACGCTTCGTTTGAAAGCCAAGGGGCTTTTCGAGGCTACAACAGGTATGCGAGGGGGAGTAGAGCCAGAGCTGCCTACAGAGGTAGGACTGCATCCAGACCTCTCTCCCGCGGAAGGGGAGGCCGAGGAGGCAGAGGAAGTAAGTCCTCTTCCAATCAATGAGTCTCCTCAGGTAGGCGGGAGGTTACATCTCTTCCGGGACTATTGGACCTTCAGTCCGTGGGCCCACAGCATAGTTTCAAAAGGTCTGGGATGGAGCTGGAGCAGGGGGCCTCCTCCGCCAGTCAGGTTCCATCAACCTCCATCCAAAGACTTACTGGACTTTGTAAAAGACCTTCTTCAAAAGAAGGCAATAAAGAAAGTGAGACACTTGAAATTTCAAGGCCGTCTGTTCAGTGTCCCAAAGAAAGACTTAATCCAGCAATGAGTAATTCTAGACTTGTCTCGTCTCAACTTATACATTCAATGCGACAAGTTTCGCATGCTTACAATCTCGCAGGTGCGGACCCTACTTCCCCGTGGGGCCGTCACCACCTCTATAGATCTTTCAGACGCATATTATCACGTCCCAATTGCGAGAAACTTCTCTCCTTACCTAGGGTTCAGACTAGGGAAACAAGCATACTCGTTCAGAGTCATGCCATTCGGGCTCAACATAGCGCCCAGAATTTTTACCAAACTGGCAGAGACAGTAGTCCAACAGCTACGGGCCCAAGGGATTATGGTAGCCGCATACCTGGACGATTGGATAATTTGGGCATCCAACGCCAAGGAATGTCGAAAAGCAACATTCATAGTGATCAACTTCCTGGAATTCTTAGGATTCCAAATAAACAGGAAGAAATCCCGTCTAGTTCTGGAGGCTCAATTTCAGTGGTTAGGAATCCAATGGGACCTAAACACTCACAAACTGTCACTTCCGCCAGCCAAAAGGAGGGAAATAGCCAAAGCTACCAGACAGTTCCTCAAAAACAAAAGAGCCTCTCGTCGTACCCAGGAAAGAGTCCTGGGTTCTCTTCAGTTCGCATCAGTGACAGATTTGCTGCTAAAAGCCAAACTGAAGGTTATAAACAGCTTGTGGCGGAGACGAGCCAACAGCAGAAACAGGGACAAGATGTCTCTAATTCTGCCAGTACTGAGGAAGAGGCTTCGACCATGGTCAACAGTCAAGAGTTTGTCAAGGTCAGTACCTCTCCAATTTCCCCCTCCATCATTAGTGATCCATACGGATGCTTCCCTAAGCGGATGGGGAGGATACTCCCAACACAAGAAAGTTCAAGGAACATGGTCGACTGTATTCCGCCAGTTCCATATCAACATTCTAGAGGCAATGGCAGTATTGCTAACACTAAAGAAACTACGTCCAACCAGACAGATTCACATCAGACTGGTACTGGACAGTGCAGTAGTTGTACATTGCATAAACAGAGGGGGCTCCAAGTCGAGCCATATCAATCAGGTAATGATCGCAATTTTCTCCCTGGCAAGGAAACATCTTTGGCACCTGTCAGCTACCCATCTGGCAGGTGTTCGAAATGTCATTGCAGATTCACTATCCAGGACAACTCCGCTGGAGTCGGAATGGTCCTTGGACAAGGCATCATTCGAGTGGATTTGTCTTCAGGTACCAGGTCTCCAGGTGGACCTGTTTGCCACAGAGAGCAACCACAAGCTTCCATGTTACGTTGCTCCCAATCTAGACCCTCTAGCTCATTCCACGGATGCGATGTCAATCGACTGGAACAGGTGGCGAAGGATCTATCTGTTTCCACCAATAAACCTATTAATGAAAGTTTTACACAAACTCAGATCATTCAAAGGTCAAGTAGCACTTGTGGCACCCAACTGGCCGAAGAGCAATTGGTTTCCTCTCCTTCTAGAGTTGAAACTCCGGCGCAAACAAATCCCCAGTCCAAGATTGACACAAGTAGTACAAACTCGGACTGTGTCAGCTTCCTCAAGAATTCTGAATGCCCTAGCTTTGTGGACTTCATGAAGTTTGCAGCTCAGAAAGACGCTAACATTGATCCTCTTAATACACTGTTCATAGAATCAGACAAGAGGGAATCTACTCTCAGACAATATGACTCAGCAGTTAAAAAGTTAGCATTATTTCTGAGGGAATCTGAAGCTCAGGAAATGACCACGAACCTAGCAATCTCTTTCTTCAGGTCATTATTTGAGAAAGGACTGGCCACTAGTACTATTACTACAGCAAAATCTGCTTTAAGAAAAATATTTTTACATGGCTTCAATATTAACCTTACAGACTCATATTTTTCATCAATTCCTAAAGCATGCGCTCATCTTAGACCAGCAACCCGTCCTCACACGGTTTCCTGGTTTTTGAATGACCTACTTAAATTGGCATCAGACAATGATAATGAATTATGTACATACTCGAGTCTGTTAAGGAAAACGTTATTTCTAGTAAGTCTAGCCTCAGGGGCTAGAATTTCTGAACTGTCTGCTCTCTCTAGAGAACCGAACCATGTTGATTTCCTCCCGTCAGGTGAAGTTCTGTTGTCTCCGGATCTCAAGTTTCTAGCAAAGAATGAGGATCCACAAAATAGATGGTCTCATTGGAAGATTATTCCCCTTCCACAGGGTCTGTCCTTATGTCCAGTTAACACTTTAAAAGCTTATTTAAATAGAACTTCTAATAGGAATTCAGGCCCTCTTTTTGTTAGGGAAAATGGAGGAACCATTTCCTTAAAGGCCATCAGGCAACAAATACTATATTTCATAAAGCAGGCAAACCCGGATTCAGTAACTAGGGTACATGATATTCGGGCGGTGGCCACCTCAGCTAATTATTTTCATAATATGAATTTTGATGACCTTAAAAAGTATACGGGCTGGAAATCACCAACAGTGTTCAAACGCCACTATCTTAAGTCTCTAGAGACTCTTAAATATCCACAGTAGCTGCAGGAAATATTGTTCCCCCAGCCCCAGACTAGTTTATGTAACCTTAGTTTATCCTATTGTTTATATTTCTCTCACCTACCTGCCTCGTTTACTTGCCCTGCCTTCTAACCTTTAGGTCAGGCCTGCTTCACAGCCTGACTCATGACCGTTTCATGGATATCCTGTTTGAATCTTTTTGTTAGCCTTATGTGTCTTGGTGTTAGTTATTTTATAATTTAGACTGTGTACCTTATTATGTTAATTATATTTTTGATATGAATGTTTTGGGTTATTAAAACAGTAATTTTCTCATAGTTTTATTTAGCTCCATTAAGGTAATTCTTAGAGGGTTCCACCAAGCTTTTGTATGGCTGATTCTCTGTCACTATTTCACTGGGTGACACAGGTCGAGCCCAGAAAAGGGATTTTGATAGGGGAAAAATCTATTTCTGGGGGAAGACCTGTGTCACCCAGTGACCAATCCCTGTACTTCTTTTTCCCCCCCCAAGTGGCATACCAAGCTTGGAGGGTGCTAACTTGGGATGAAGATGGTGGTTGGCTGGGTACGGGGGATGAGGTTTTGGAACGGCTCCTCTCTTTTCGGGGTTTTGAGATTGGAGACATCTATAGGACGAAGATCTGTGGTAGTGGCAACCACTCACCCTTTGTGTATACCGACACCATCTAGTGGTGTTCGATCTGGGGGTCGTAACCCTGGCATTATGGTTAGCTTTTTCTCTGGTATACATAGCAATATTTATACCTAGAAATCAGTGCTAATGGACTATTTCACTGGGTGACACAGGTCTTCCCCCAGAAATAGATTTTTCCCCTGTCAAAATCTCTTTTCTGTTACCATCCTCCAGTCTGAATCAGTTGTGGTTCTGTTTAACCCATTCATGCCCAAATGACATAGTGGTACGTAAAATTACCCTACTTCCCTTCCTACCCGACTGATATACCGCTACATGAAATTTACCGAAATGTTTCGTACGTGTGTTAAGAGTAAATTTTTTTTTTATTCGGACAGTTAGTGGTTTCCATAGGTTAAAGCATACCTTGGACCGTGTAACTCAGGCATCAATACGCCAGCCAAGCAGTTCCTGTACTGCGCATGCGCAAATCCCTGGCATAGTAAATTTCTCACAATGAAATCAGCTGATCCTACCCACGCTTCTCGCTCGTATCTTACATTTTTTATAAAATGTGGGATTATATTATTGGAAACACACTGTTTCGTACACTCTTTTTCTATAAAGTTTTTAGTTCCTGTACTGCGCATGCACAGATCCCTTGCATAGTAAAATTCTCACAATGAAATCAGCTGATCCTACCCACACTTCTCTTTCGTATCTTACATTTTTTTTTTACATTTTTTATAAAATGTGGGATTTGTATGTGGGATTACATTATTGAAAACACTCTGTTTCGTACCCTCTTTTTCTAGAACTTTTTTCACCAACTGTACTTATTTGTTTTTCGTTCTTTTATATGTCGATATTTAGAGAATTTTGTGGGCTTTCTCATAAAAAATAATTCATTTGCCTCACTCTTATAGTTTTTGAGCTACGAATGATAATGTTGACAACGGTAACATTTTTTTTCATTTCGATCAACTTATAACATCAAAATGAAACTGTTGCCTTTACCAAAACCATTTTTCTTGACTCTCACTGTATTCCTCAACCTTTGCTCTACATTTTCGTATATTTACAAACGTAATTCCTATGAAAAATAACCGAGATAGAGCTCTTCAAAAAAAAATAACTAGCACTAATTCTCACTGTACGCAGGGCAGTGAGCTCTGTTTCTTACCCTCTTTTCTATCAATTTTTTCACCAACTGCACTTATTCGTTTTTCATTATTTTATACATCGATATTTATGGTTTTTGAGCTACAAACGATAATGTTGACAATGTTAACTTTTTTTTTGTTTCGATCAACTTATAACGTCAAAATGGAACTGTTGCCATTACCAAAACCATTTTTCTTGACTCTCATTGTATTTTCGAATATTTACAAAGCAATTCCTATGAAAAATAACCAAGATAGAGCTCTTAAAAAAAATGACTTTCTATCGCTAATTCTCACCGTATACCGGGCAGAGCGCTCTGTTTCTTACCCTCTTTTCTATCAGTTTTTTCACCAACTGGACTTATTCATTTTTCAGTATGTTATGTATCGATATTTGGAGAATTTTGTTGGGATTTCTCATAAAAAAAATTAATTTGCCTGACTTTCATAGTTTTTGGGCCACGAATGAAAATGTAAAAATAAGTAAAGATTTTTTTTTAATAACAAACTTTTTTGGATTTAGAGGGCTGGGACTTTTATTCTGACTATTCCACCATTAAATATAAGCATTGAGAAAAAAAGGACAGCAAAATGAACGTTGTTGGCATAAAATTTCTTTTTTTGCTGAATTTTCGAAATAATTATTTTTTCTCACCGTCGACCGCTCCCAGACACCTCGAATCTCTGGTAGGTGCGGCGCTCAAACTATACAGATGCGAAAGTGTTAACTGCTGCCTTTTTTATCACTTTCGTGACCAACACAAATGCACTGTTGCGTTCGCTTGTAGACACTCAGGATACCAATCGCTGTAGAAACTGCTTTTGCTTGTAGACATTCAGGATACCGGTCACTGTAGACACTGCGTTCGCATGTAGACACTCAGGATACAGCTCTCTGTAGACGTCCAGTATACGGCTCACTGTAGACGTTCAGTATACAGCTCGCTGTAGACGTTCAGTACAGGGCTTGGTGTAGATGTTCAGGATACGGCTCGCTGTAGAAGTTCAGTCGTTCATTTGTTGTTTTTAAAAGTTGTGGGTGTTACTGGATGCTTGCATTTTCGTTCACCGTTGTTATGATTCACTTCATCACTTGTTATGATTCGTCGTTCTGTTTTGGCTGTTGATGTGTGTAGAGGGATGCTTGTTATGAAATTCTGGTATGCGTCTTTCACACTGCCTTCCACTGCAATTTATTATGGCTTCTTTTTGGATTCCGCTTCAGCTGATACCATTTATGTCGTGTTCTTTTTATCTTTCTTTCTGTTTATGTCTGCTATTAGATGCCAAGTTAAAAAGATTACTTTCTTTATAGATGCTTATCGTTCTGGCTATGTTATGTAGTAGCGTATTTAGTCCCAGGAGGCTTATGAAGACACTTAGTAGTTTCTTTCTTTCATTAGCACCAAAAGAAACAAAGTTACAATAGGTTACAAAATGAATTGCAGTGCAAGATTAAAGTGTGAGTCAAGTGTGAGCCTTTCTTCTTATATCAACCCACTACTGGTGAGGCCTACGACCTCGCTCTTTCTTCTTCTGCTTCCTTGCCATCTCTCTTCTTCTGTGTTCCTTTCCTTCTCTGCACTGGACTTCTTAAGGATTTCTGGAAGTCAACTGTCCAGCCCCCATTGTAGGCAGGAAATTGCTTTTGTCCTGTCCTTGGTAGATGGCTAATGGTTGAGACTTATCTAAAGACGCCCCACTATGGGTGGATTTTTGGAATCGCACCGCCTCCAAAGGAGGTGCTTTTCACGTCACCGGACGTTATGAGTTCCGGTGGCTGTTTATCCAACTAAGGCCACCATGCATTTTGTTACGAATTCCTTGTGATTTCCAGCTCGATTAAGTGCAGTCATAATGGCTTCATAACCACAGCACAGTCATAACATGTACCCAAGTTTGGCTTTGTAATCACAACACCTGTTTTGCTTTTCTAGCACTGGTTTAAAAATGCCTTTATGATTTTCAGTTCGATTAAGCGTACCCGAGTTTGGCCTCATAATCACGATATAGCCATAACACTTCTGTTTTGCTTTCAGTCTCTCTCTCCCTCTCTCTCTATCTATCAATGTCTATTAACCCTTAAACGCTGACTGAACGTATCGCAAGTCGACTAAAATTGTCTGTCGGGTGATGAGTGGATGTACCGTACGTCGACTACAAAAAATTTCAACCTTCCGTCAACTTTGACTCGACCGAAATGGTAGAAAAACGCAATTGTAAGCTAAAACTCTTACATTCTAGTAATATTCAATCATGTACCTTCATTTTGCAACAGATTGGAAGCCCCTAGCACAATATTTCGATTTATGGTGAATTTAAAAAAAAAAAATTTTCCTTATGTCCGCACGGTAACTTGGCCGAAAATTTCAGAAATTCTATCGTCATTTTGCCTTAATTTTTGCACCGCTTTATATTAGCCGTTACATAAAGTTTTATATATGAAAATGTGTGCAATTTCATGTAAAATACAACTAAAAACAACCCATGGTTGTAGCTTTTATCAGTTTTGAAATATTTTCATATAAATCACGATAAGTGCCAAAATTTTAACCTTCTGTCAACTTTGACTCAACCAAAATGGTCGAAAAACGCAATTGTAGGCTAAAGCTCTTACATTCTAGTAATATTCAATCATGTACCTTCATTTTGCAACAAATTGGAAGTCTCTAGCATAATATTTCGATTTATGGTGAATTTTTAAAAAAACTTTTTCCTTACTTCTGCGCCAGGTAACTTGGCCGAACATCTCAGAAATTCTTTTGTCACTTTGTCGTAATGTTTGCACCGTTTTATATTAGTCGTTACATAAAGTTTTATATATGAAAATGTGCGCAATTTCATGTAAAATACAACAAAAGATAACTCTTGGTTGTAGCTTCTATCAGTTTTGAAATATTTTCATATGAATCACGATAACTGCCAAAATTTCAACCTTCGGTCAACTTTGACTCGACCGAAATGGTCGAAAAACGCAATTGTAAGCTAAAACTCTTACATTCTAGTAAAATTCAATCATTTACCTTCATTTTGCAACAAATTGGAAGTCTCTAGCACAATATTTCGATTTATGGTGTATTTTTTAAAAAACTTTTTCCTTACGTCCGCGCGCGGTAACTCGGCCGAACATCTCAGAAATTCTTTCGTCACTTTGTCGTAATGTTTGCACCGTTTTATATTATTCGTTACATAAAGTTTTATATATGAAAATGTGCGCAATTTCATGTAGAATATAACAAAAAATAACTTATGGTTGTAGCTTCTATCAGTTTTGAAATATTTTCATATAAATCACGATGTGCCAAAATTTCAACCTTCAGTCAACTTTAACTCGACCGAAATGGTCGAAAAACGCAATTGTAAGCTAAAACTCTTACATTCTCGTAATATTCAATCATTTACCTTCATTTTGCAACAAATTGGAAGTCTCTAGCACAATATTTCGATTTATGGTGAATTTTTGAAAAAAACTTTTTCCTTATGTCTGCGTGCGGTAACTCAGCCGAACATCTCGGAAATTCTTCCGTCACTTTGTCGTAATGTTTGCACCGTTTTATATTAGTCGTTACATAAAGTTTTATATATAAAAATGTGCGAAATTTCATGTAGAATACAACAAAAAATAACTCATGATTGTAGCTTTTATTGGTTTTGAAATATTTTCATATAAATCACGATGAATAGAAAAAATTCTACCTTCAGTCAACTTTAACTCAACCGAAATGGTCGAAAACTGCAATTGTAAGCTAAAACACTTACAGTCTAGTAATATTCAATCAATTACCTTCATTTTGCAACAAAGGGGAAGTCTCTAGCACAATATTTCAAGTTGTGGTGAATTTTTAAAAAAAACTTTTTTTACGTCCGAGCGTTACGAATTCATGCATCATTTTGTGATAATATTTTCTCTGTGTTGCTTTATTCGTTTTACAATTTGTTATATACCAAAATCATCGCAATTTAGTGTAAAATACAAAGAAAAAAATAACTCATTAGCTTTAACCGTTTTGCTCACAGCGCGATTAGTATACAATTATATATAACATTTTTTTTTTGCTCTGTCATATATTTCAATATTTATATATGATAATGATATTTTTTTCATTTCTGATGGTTGCATACTAAACTTCACGCAATGTCAAAAAAGGAGCCAAAAAATGAACTCTTAATCTCAAAAACTAAGCGTGCTGTGATTTTTTGAAAAAAAAAAACTTTTTTTCCGCTTCGGCGCTAACTCCCGAACGCCGCCAGCATACGGCAGACACTTTCGTAAGTAGAGGCTCGGCGTTTAAAGGTTAATGGAAGGTTTCTCTCTCTCTCTCTCTCTCTCTCTCTCTCACTATGTTAATCAATACAGTATTCAGAATATTCAGAATTCCTAGTTATCACTACACTAGCACCACCAGTGTACCCCGACCCACTGCTGTGATCATACTCGGAAGAATCCAGGAGAAACATTGGCCACTTCAAGATTCTGGCCTGTATCCAAATTCAATACATTTTACCTCTACATGTGTAAAAAACCCCTACGGGATGCGCCCACCAAATTTGACGTACTCTTAATAGAAATAATCGCACTTGCTGGAAGTTTAACTCCTCCTGATGACACATTGGTGCGATACTCACCAGTTGTAGTGACAGTGAGAAACTTGTTACAAGGAAAATAGAGAAGACTCTATACAAGATCAGTGCAGCTGATGCAGCGATTTCTTTCAATAGTACTTGTCTAAGAGAGGGATTCATACTAATAATAATAATAAAAACAAATATCTTTTTCTCTCCTTCTGTCTCATAAACAAAACACAATACGGTACATGGACTGTACATGCAATACACTACCAAATAACACGGATATCACTTTGTTATAACTATTTTGGCTAACAATGAAAAAAATACTGTAAAATATTTAAGAAACATTTTGATATTTTTTCTTTGTCATACACACCCCACAAAGGTGTATAAGCATATATGGGTTACCCCAGCCTACCTTGCTTTTATCATTATTAGTGTATTTTTATACAGCAACTTTCTTATCATTTGATACCGTACTGTATCATTTCATTTGTGTCACTTGTAATTTGATAAAATTCCCTTTTTTTTATTCATACTGTGTTTCCGTACCCAGAATTATGTGCCTAGACTGGGCTCCTTATGTATGTTAGTTTTAAGAACATTATTTTTCATTATGATCACTGATTTCACAAGTCACCTTACCGCAGAAACTGTGCTTAAAACTACCCTATGTTTACTTCTTTAGTATATATAGTACAGTATTTCTCAGTGATGATTTTTCCAAAGCAAATTCATTTTAAGAACAACTAAAGAGCAATTAATTATCTGCTGTTTTATCATAATTAATGATTTTTTGTTTCACCTCATAGTATCTAGGAAGCTTTATGTGGAAGTTTGTGTGTTTACATTTACATAAGGCATTTCATCAGTGATGTTGTCACTGTTTAACTCTATTTTTTTATCTATCTTTTTTTAGTCAACTCTAATTTGATTATCACCCAAATCATAACAGTACACAAATAAAAATTTTATCACTGTCGATATTAAATTTCCTATCAATCATTAATTTTTCAGTTCATTTCATGATGTTGTTTGTGGCTTCCAATGTTTAAATTCATGTTTCCTAAGCTTCATTAACAAAAAGACTTTAAAAATTTTTTTATTTTATTTTATTAAAGGATATTAGCTTGTAATGAAATAATCATGGACAATGCAGAGAGAGAGAGAGAGAGAGAGAGAGAGCACAAAGAAACTACATACACACACACACACACAGACAAGCCTTTCTTTCTCCCCATCATTTGTCATTTTTCATTTCTTGATGTTTTTTCCTAATTTTCCCCACATATTTTCTGTTGACTCTGATGTGTCATTCCATAATTCACTTTGTCTAATCCTATACAATCCAGAAAACTAGGTTTTCTTGCCATGGCTATATTCACTGAGATGATGGTGGAAGACCACATGCTTCAGTTCTTTCTTCTCTCCTGTTGGTGGATTACTGTACTGTCTGAAGCTAATTAGGATCATCATCTTGCAGACAGAACTCCGTAAAGTGGTGCCTTCCTTTTTCATTGTATATTATTTATGATTTGGGCCACCAGTGGAAGAGACTTATTTGACAATCATCTGTAAGCCGTATTGCAGCAGAAAATGAGTAGTGTATGCTGCTCATTATGAGGAGCATCAGTATCAACATTCCTTCAAGATGCCACAATATCAGACTGTGTAGTGTGTAAAGCCTTTCATTTCTTCTACTTTGAGAGATATTTTTCCAGTCAGTGTTATGGATGATGATGCTTTTTCAAGTTCAGAAGAAACTTTCGTACTGTATTACTTAAAAGTACCATAGACCACATCTTATTTTTCTTGTTAGTTTGTACCTGTTATTTATAGAATTTACTACTTTCTTGATATGGTTTTATTTACTTAATGTCGCAGCTGTTTGCCTCATTTGTGCATTTGCCATCTTTTTACACATCTATGTATTTTTTCATTTGGAAGCTTGTGTATCAAATTAATGGTCTTGTAGACTTGTTCTATTTGAATGTGTATAGTATACATTTTCATTAACAATAATACTAGTGCATTTGTGCCCTCTTGTTTATAGAGAGTTATACCTTTAATTTGATTTAATTTTTTCCAGATGGATCAGAGAACCTTTCATATGAATATTGTAGACCTCCAACATTTTGAGGAGCGACTTAGGGAATCCGAATCAAGACTAGGCATTCGGGCAGATCAAGGGATTCCGGTTGTTTATGAGAGAAGTGGAGACACAGCTGGAAAGCTTTTAGCCTCAATAATTGTTGTAGCCATCATTGTTTCTCTCCTCTCCAGAAATATGAACATAAGAGGTCCACTTGGCATTGAAGGAATGGTTAGTTCTCAGTTCACATTACTATTTTATGTTGTAATTTTCATGATATTGATGCATATGGTTTTGTATTAACTGTATAGGTGACTGAGCATATGATTATTATGCAAGGCTTTGTTTTGGCTGCTTATCCTAAACTTACACATATCTCTAAGTCAGAGTTCCTTCACTTTAATTTTTGATCACTTAAACTGAATGAAATTGTTTTTAACTAATTATAAGGATGACAAACTGACCAGAATCCAGAGAGCATTTGTGTACCTAAGAATTAACAATGAGTAACAAGCAGACTATAAAATGAATTAGAGTTCTTAGTGATGGTTTCATTTAGTCTAAACACCCTTTTAGGTGGAATATTTAGTTCTTGACTTCCACCTCTCGCTAACAGATTAACTCCATCTTTGGTGCTTAACTGTTTGTAAAGGATATTTTCTTGATTATGAAATACATCTGTTGCCCTGGCTTTCCGTCATGTTTGTTTCTCTTTTAAGGAGAGAATGCCTTGTTGAATTCACATAGCTTCACTGAAGAATATTTATAGTTTATGTGGAAGCTGTTTCAAGGGGGAGAGGAATCTCTTTTCTCTCAATTTGAATCTGGATACTATACAGTATCTAGATACTACATGTATCTCTTTCCTATGGTTACTTCAACCTCTGTCATTTATTATCAACTTTCTCCCATCTTGTTTTGTAACTTCTCCAATCATGACTTCGTAGTACAACTGCAGGGTTTTGCTCCAGTTTCACCTTTAAATATTTTATTACTTTTATATACTTTCCATATCTGTTATTATACTGCCCAATCTCAGCCATAGTATGCCTTCTGAATAATCAGGGACTTTTTCACTGTCCTAATTATTCAGAAGGGATGTCATGGCTCAGATTGTATTTCACATCAACAGGCAAGTGGGAGTTTTGGAGGGATTTTCTATGAACCTATATGTTTAGACCTGAGAAGTAACAAGAGGAGCACTTTAATGTTAATACAGTATATTAAGGGAGAACTATTTCTTAAAACTTAAAACTCACCCATGGATTTTTTTGGGTGGGCTAGTTCTGGAGACAGGGTTCCCATCATTCTGGTCAGTTTGCCCATCCTTATACAGTAATTAGATTGGGGATGATTGTACTGTATATTCGTAATTAGATTGGGGATGATTGTACTGTATATTCTTGCAGTATGCTCAGTCTCAGTCATGGCTGGTGGGTTTACTTACACTTTGGCCAATGTGTTATATGATTATCCTGTCAGGACATGGTAGGAAGTAGGCTTATGGAATTCAGCATTAATGAAGGATTGAACTCTATGAAAGGGTAATGGTGTTTCCCAGAATTTTCAGTTTCTTTTTTTCATAATATATAATGACCGGCCCGTTAACAAATTTAGTACCCAAGGACCCCTAGACAACCTCTTTGCACAGATGATGACTATTAGCACTGACTTAGACTGCAACTGTAATCAACAAAGGATTGGCAAAGGAGATTCAGGATCCTTGTAAGGATACAGGAGTTGTGTATTGCAAAAGAAAATGTTAGCAACAGTTGTGCTAGTGAAATCTACATGCAAACATAAACCTAAATCAACAAATGGGAAGAACGAAAATGATTTCAAAGTATGCAAATTCCTGTAGAAAAAAGTTGGCAGAGTTAGAGCTAGGGACAGTTATCATTTTAGAAGGAACTGTGTGCTCATCAGTGCAAAGTCAAATACCCATTCCCACTTGTTTTGCAAGTTGAAATCCAACAATAATGAAATGATGTTAGATGTCAGACTTCATTTCAACTTCAGGAATGGGAGGGTTGAGTGATGTTTAATAATACAGAGCTCTGTTTGACTTTACTGAAGAGGATATAGTAGGCATTTTTCTGGTGGAAGTGTGGAAGGTACACGAATTCCCCAGAACATCAATGATCATCCTTTTTTTTTTTATGTACCCTTCCATATCAATGTAGAAAATGAGAAAATAGGAGTTTGATCATGTGAACAGAAGGCACCACAGTCTTACAGTTGCTTCAGGTTCGATGGACCTTCTTGAATATGTAAAAGTGAAAAGATCTGTAACACCTGTTCTAAACCAGATCATAGAGGCTACATGTATGGAACCATATGGTCATGTTTTTTAACATGAATAATCAGTCCTCACAGATCCAACACAGAACATGTAAGTGTTGGATATTGTACACTCCTCTCAATGGCCACTACTTCGAGCGTCATGGCAAGATTTCGTAAAACAAGGAAGGTGTACTTGAGGCAGGTTACTAAAAGGCGCCATTCCCGTCAACAACATTTTACTGACGTTAAGTCATACACAAAAATACAATCTAATCTTGGTAAATAAGTACCTCTTAATACAAACAATGTTGAACAATTTCAATACCAAACAATACTGCACAAATTACAAGTTAACACTGAATAATAAAAAATGTAGATTCAACAGATATGTCAAAAGACTTTTAAGTAAGATCAAAAGCTATTCAAAGTAGTGAAGTCAAGAGGAAATTTGCAACAAGGAACAACTATTCTGCCAACATTTATGCACTGACTTCTAAACGTGAATTATTTCATGTATACCAAATAATTGTAAAGGAAGGTGGGTAAAATACAGAGGGAGATATTTTTTGTGTTGGTAAGAAGTGTGTTCTTATCTATATGAAATCAAATACCTATTCTTATATGTATACTCATGAAGATCAGTGATAATGAGATGATGGCTGAGAGGAAACCCTCTTTTCATCTTTGTTAGAGGAGTTATATTTAATATAGGTTTTATGGTTTTAATTAGGATGAAGTAAATCTGTGGAAAGTACACGAAGTCCAAAAACCACCATTATCATCCTGAACTTAAGGACACTGATGTACCCTCTGAGGCAAACCTGCTGCCTCATACTCATGAACCTTCTCCTATTAATAGAGGCAAGAATCGTATTCTTTGAACTTAGTGAAGACTTCACCGATGAATATATGTTGAAAGCATTTATCATACAAAAAGAGCATCACCATAATGTGTGATCCAAAAAAGGGATTTTGACAAAGGAAAAATCTATTTCTGAGGGAGGACCTGTGTCACCCGGTGAAATGTCCCTTGAGCACACATTTCTAGGTATAAATATTGCTAAATATACCAGAGAAAGAAAGCCAACGGGAATGCTGAGGTTACTACCCTCAGAGCGATCACCTATTATGTAACAGGTGTCGGTATAGAGTAGGGTGAGTGAATATGTCTACTACCACAGGACCTAACTCTGTAGAATGTCCCGATGTCATAACCCCCGGTACGAGAAGAGCCGTTCCAACGGCAACTCACCCGGCCTGTACCTGACGACCTGAGCGCCACCTACCCTCATTCCAGGTTAGCACCCACACAACTAGCTTGGTATGCCTACTAGGGGGAAATTGAATAACCTGGGAGGGTCATTTGGTGGCACAGGTCCTCCTCAGAAATAGATTTTTCCTTTGTCAAAATCCCTTTCTGAGCTTCGACCTGTGTCAGTCGGTGAAATTGTATCAGAGAATCATACCAAGCAAGGTGAAAGATTATAAGTGACAAATAAAAGATAGAGATAAATAAAGGCACCATTACTTAAGCCTAATTTAATTATCTCAGCAGCAGAGAAATATAAGTTAAACATTAAACTTAAGACTAAGAATCTTTGTGGACAAAACAAGGTTCTGAACAGATAGTATCAAAACTTAAGGTAACCATAAAACATAGACAATTAACAGTACTTAAACTTAAGACTAACACAAAGAAAATTTACAAATCCACTTAAACCTAACACCGCAAAACAGGTACAATTATATATACATAAACTAGGGCCAGGATGTGAAGCATGCGTGGCCCAGGAGAAGATGGCAGGGAAAGCAAATGAGGCAGGCAGGCGGGAGGGGAATGGGGGAAAGACTAATTAGGAGGGAGGGATAATACTCCCTGCAGCCACTGTAGGGAACTTCAGAGCTTCCAGTGATTTAAGATAGTGGCGCTTAAACACTGATGGAGGTTTCCAACCCGTATACTTTTTTAAGTCATCAAAATTCATATTGTAGAATTAGTTTGTGGAGGTTGCCACTGCCCGGATATCATGTACCTTCGGTACTGAATCTGGGTTAGCTTGTTTAATAAAATATAAAATCTGTTGTCTGATAGCTTTTAACCCTTAAACACCTACTGGACGTATCATACGTCGACTAAAATTGTCAGTTGGGTGCCAAGTGGACGTACCTTACGTCGACTACAAAAAATTTCAACCTTCGGTCAACTTTGACTCGACCGAAATGGTCGAAAAACGCAATTGTAAGCTAAAACTCTTACATTCTAGTAATATTCAATCATGTACCTTCATTTTGCAACAAATTGGAAGTCTCTAGCACAATATTTCGATTTATGGTGAATTTTTGAAAAAAAATTTTCTTACGCCACATGTAAACTCGGCCGAAAATTTCAGGAAATCTTTTGTCATTTTGTCGTAATTTTTTGACTGTTCTAGTATTAGCCGTTACATAAAGTTTTATATATGAAAATGTGCACAATTTCATGTAGAATACAACAGAAAATAACTCATGGTTGTAGCTTTTATCAGTTTTGAAATATTTTCATATAAATCACGATAACTACTAAAATTTCAAGCTTCGTCAACTTTGACTCGACCGAAATGGTAAAAAACGCAATTGTAAGCTAAAACTCTTACATTCTAGTAATATTCAATCATTTACCTTCATTTTTCAACCAATTGGAAGTCTCTAGCACAATATTTCGATTTATGGTGAATTTTGAAAAAACTTTTTCTTACGTCCGTGCCAGAAATTCTTTCATCACGTTGTCGTAATGTTTGCACTGTTTTATATTAGTCGTTACATAAAGTTTTATATATGGAAATGTGCACAATTTCATGTAGGATACAACAGAAAATAACTCATGGTTGTAGCTTTTATCAGTTTTGAAATATTTTCATATAAATCACGATAACTGCCAAAATTTCAAGCTTCGGTCAACTTTAACTCGACCAAATGGTCAAAACGCAATTATAAGCTAAAACGCTTACATTCTAGTAATATTCAATCATGTACCTTCATTTTGCAACAAACTGGAAGTCTCTAGCACAATATTTCGATTTATGGTGAATTTCTAAAAAAAAAAAAAACTTTTTCCTTACGCTCTGCTGCATGTAACTTGGCCAACATCTCAGAAATTCTTTCGTCATGTTGTCGTAATGTTTGCATCGTTTTACATTAGTCGTTACATAAACTTTTATATATGAAAATGTGCAATTTCATGTAGAATACAACAGAAGATAGCTCATGGTTGTAGCTTTATCAGTTTTGAAATATTTTCACATAAATCACAATAACTGCCAAAATTTCAAGCTTCGTCAACTTTAACTCGACCAAAATGGACAAAAAACGCAATTGTAAGCTAAAACTCTTACATTCTAGTAATATTCAATCGTTTACCTTCATTTTGCAATAAATTGGAAGTCTCTAGCACAATATTTCGATTTATGGTGAATTTTTTGAAAAAACATTTTCCTTACGCTCTTGCGCCGGTAACTCGGCCGAACATCTCAGAAATTCTTTCATCTTGTTGTTGTAATATTTGCACCGTTTTATATTAGTCGTTACATAAAGTTTTATATATGAAAATGTGCGCAATTTCATGTACAATACAACAGAAAATAACTCATGGTTGTAGCTTTTATCAGTTTTGAAATATTTTCATATAAATCATGATAAATAGAAAAAATTTGACTTTCGGTCAACTTTAACTCAACCGAAATGGTCGAAAACTGCAATTGTAAGCTAAAACACTTACAGCGTAGTAATATTCAATCAATTAGCTTCATTTTTCAACAAACAGGAAGTCTCTAGCACAATATTTCGATTTATGGTGAATTTTTGAAAAAAACATTTTTTTACGTCCGCACGTTACGAATTCATGCATCATTTTGTGATAATATTTTCTCTGTGTTGCTTTGATCGTTTTACAATTTGTTATATACCAAAATCATTGCAATTTAGTGTACGATACAACTAAAAAAAATTAACTCATTAGCTTTAACTGTTGTGCTTACAGCGCAATTTGTATACAATTATATAAGTGTTTTTTTTTCGCTGTCATATATTCCAATATTTATATATGATAATATTTTTTTCATTTCTGATGGTTGCATACTAAACTTCAGGCAATGACAAAAAAAAAGGAGCCAAAAAAGGGATTTTGACAAAGGAAAAATCTATTTCTGAGGGAGGCCCTGTGTCACACGGTGAAATTCCTTACTAGCACGAATTTCTAGGTATAAATATTGCTAAATATACCAGAGAAAAAAGCTATCAGGAATGCTGGGGTTACTACCCCCCGATCGAGCATCTATAATGAAAATAGACGTCGGTATGGGCAAGGGTGAGTGAAGTCATCACTACCACAGAACCACACTCTGAAGACATCCCAATGACAAAACCCCCGGAAGAGCGGAGAGCCGATCCAGCTCCCGCACTCACCCGCCCGCCAGACGGCGACCCCAGTGCCATCTGAACTCATTCCAGGCTAGCACCATCCCGGGCTTGGTATGCCCGTGCAGGGGGGGGAAACTAGGACCTGGGAGGTCACAGGACACAGGGCCTCCCTCAGAAATAGATTTTCCTTTGTTAAAATCCCTTTCTGAGCTCGTCCCTGTGTCACCCGGTGAAATCGTAACAGAGAACCATACCAAGACTGTGAAGATGTAAGAAAACAATTATGTAAGGTGATCATGCATAAAAACGCGTACTGTAAGAAAATAAGTTTAATTATTTCTCATGACCAATTCAGAACTTCACAACAGAGGAAATCAGAATAATAGTTAGGAAAAGCTTGTAAACATACAAATTGACGTGAAAATATAAATGTACGGCAAAAACATGAAAGGAGGTACAAAATAATGAATACAAAAATACAGAAGCACCTCAGGACTTAAACCTACAAAATAGCACACATCAAAACATAATCACAATAAACATTATTTAAAGGCCAACAATTTCAAGTATCATATAAATTGAGGAGCCAGGCAGTGAGGTATGATTGGCCCAGGAAAACTGGCAGGGCAAATAAATGAGGCAGGCGGGCGGGGGGGAAAGGATAAGGTTGAAGGATAATTCTAAGGTGGGGGGGATGACACTCTTGACAGCCACCGTAGGAAATTTCAGAGCTTCAAGTGTTTTCAGGTAGTGGCGTTTAAACATTAATGGAGATTTCCACCCCGTGTATTTTGTCAACTCAGCAAAATCCATATTATGAAAATAATTGGTAAGAGGTAGGTACTGCTCGGATATCATGAACCTTGGGAACTGAATCCGGGTTAGCCTGTTTAATGAAGTATAGGATTTGCTGTCTTATAGCCTTTAAAGAAAGTGTTCCACCTTTTTCCCTGATAAAAAGAGGACCAGACAAACACTGAGAAGTTCTTTGCAAGTAAGCCCTCAAGGTAGCGACTGGGCACAAAGACAGGTCTTGTGGAAGAGGAACCACCTTCCAAGGGGACCACCTATCTTGAGGGTCATCATTTTTCACTAGGAATCTATGATCTGGGGAAAGTAGAACTTCTCCTGACGGGAGGAAATCTATGTGATTGACACCTCTAGAGAGAGCAGACAGTTCTGAGATTCTGGCACCTGAAGCTAAACTAATCAGGAATAAAGTCTTCCTTAACAGATCTAGATAAGAGCATTGGGCATTATTAATATCTGAGGCTAATTTCAGAACGTCATTAAGGAACCAGGTAACCGAATGTGGGCGTGTTACCGGCCTTAAACGAGCACATGCTCTAGGGATGGAAGAAAAGTATGAGTCAGTTAGGTCAATCTTGAAGCCATGCAAAAACACCTTTCTCAAAGCTGATTTTGCTGTTGTAACAGTGGCCGGGGCTAGGCCTTTTTCAAACAATGATCTAAAGAAGGTTATCGCTAAATTAGTGGTCATAGTTTGAGCTTCAGATGCCTTCAGAAAAGATGCCAATTTTTTTACTGCTGAGTCATACTGTCTGAGAGTAGAATCTCTCTTATCAGATTCAATAAACAGAGCATTAACAGGGTCAATATTTGCCCCCCTTTGGGCGGCAAACTTCATAAAGTCCATAAAGCCAGGGCATTCAGAATTTTTGAGGAAGCTGGCACAGTCTTCGTTTGTACTATCTGAGTCAGCCTGGGTCTGGGTATCTGACGACGCCGCAACTTGAGTTCCAGGAGAAGAGGAAACCAGTTGTTCTTCGGCCAATTGGGTGCTACTAGGGCTACTTGACTCTTGAATGACCTGAGCTTGTGCAAGACTTTCATCAGCATGTTTATTGGGGGAAACAGATAGATTCTCTCCCAACTGTTCCAATCTATGGACATTGCATCTGTGGCGTAAGCTTGAGGATCTAGATTGGGAGCCACATAACAAGGGAGTTATGATTGCTCTCCGTGGCAAACAGATCTACCTGAAGTCCCGGAACACGATGGCAGATCCAGTTGAAGGAGTCCTTGTCTAGGGACCATTCCGACTCCAGCGGAGTCAACCTGGACAGAGAATCCGCCACTCGTTCCGCACTCCGCTAGATGGGTAGCTGACAAATGCCAGCTGTGTTTGTCCGCCAGGGAGATGGCTAACATCACCTGGTTTATCCGACTCGATTTGGACCCGCCCGTTTATGCAATGTACTACTACGGCGCTGTCCAACACCAGCCTGATGTGAATCTGGTTGGCGGGACGAAGCTTTTTCAGGGTTAGAAACACTGCCATTGCTTCCAAAGTGTTTATATGGAACTGTTGAAACATGGTAGACCATGTCCCTTGTACCTTTTGTTTTGGTGAGTATCCTCCCAGCCGCTTAAAGAAGCGTCTGTGTGGGATTACCAGAGCTGGAGGGGGAAACTGAAGAGGGACTGACTTTGAGAGGCCCTTGACTGTGGACCATGGCGAGTCTTTTCCTTAAGATTTGAGGAATTGATGAGACCCTGTCCCTGAGCCTGACATTGGCTCGTCTCCGCCACACTCTGTTTATGTCTTTTAATCTCGCTTTTAGGAGCAGGTCTGTTACAGAGGCGAACTGAAGAGAACCCAAAATTCTTTCTTGTGTCCGGCGGGAGGCTTTCCTGTAATTCAGAAACTTTCTGGTAGCTGTGGCTATTTCCTTCCGCTTGGCCGGCAGAAGAGATAGCCTGTAAGAGGTTAGGTCCCACTGGATACCCAGCCACTGAAACCGAGCTTCCGGAGTTAGGCGGGACTTCTCCCTGTTCAATTGGAAGCCTAAGGATTCCAGAAATTCAATCACCATGGCCGTAGCTCTCCGGCACTCCTCGACGGTTGAAGCCCAAATTATCCAATCGTCCAGGTACGCCGCTAACGATATCCCCCGGGATCGCAACTGCTGAACTACTGTTTCTGCCAGTTTTGTGGATATTCTGGGCGCTATGTTGAGCCCGAAAGGCATGACCCTGAAGGAGTAGGCCTGTTTCCCCAGTCTGAAACCCAGGAAGGGAGAGAAGTTCTGCGCAATCGGGACGTGATAGTATGCGTCTGAAAGATCGATAGAGGTGGTGACGGCTCCACGCGGAAGTAGAGTCCGTACCTGCGCAACTGTAAGCATGCAAAATTCGTCGCATTGTATGTAAGGGTTTAGACGCGATAGATCCAGGATTACTCTTTGTCGACTGGAGTCTTTTTTGGGAACAGAAAACAGCCTGCCTTGGAATCTGAGGTGTCTCACTTTCTTTATTGCCCTCTTCCTGAGCAGTTCCGTCACAAAGTCTTGTAGAGCTTTGGAGGAGGGTTGATGAAACCTGGTCAAGGGAGGAGGACCCTTGATCCAGCTCCAACCTAAACCTTTGGACACTATGCTGTGTGCCCATGGACTGAAGGACCACTGGTCTCTGAACCAGAATAGTCTTCCACCTACCTGGCTGGTCTCACTGGGAGGAAGCGGGTTTGTTACCTCTACCGCGGCCTCCTCTTCCCCGGGAGAGGGACTGTAGGGCAGCCTTACCTCTATAGGAGGCTCTAGCTCTACCCCCCCTTGCACTCCTGTTAAGGCCATGAAAGGCCCCACGACCTTCATAAGAAGGGTTATATGCCGGTGACGACACATAAGAAGGAGTGGCAAGGGAGTGTTGAGCTGGCTGAACCAGCACAAACTGTTGAGGTTGAGCCTTGGAGGTGGAGGGTTGGCTCACCACCGAGACAGGTACCGCCTGGACAACAGACTGATGTTGCTGTCTTCTATGCCTCCTGTACCTTTTTCCCGGTCTATACTGGGAGCCGCCGGACTCTGGGGTCTTTCGTTTAAAGGCCGGAATACCCCACCGGGAGCGCAGACCTTGGTTAGCCCTGGTTGCCTCAGCCAGGACACTGGTGACTTCTTCTTCCAGGAACAGATTGGCTCCCAGAAGGAACTCTTTTATGAGCTTGTTGGGCTCATGTCGAATGGTAGCGGCCGGCGAAGATGAATTTGCGACAATTCAGCCGCGCCACCATGAAGTCAAATAGGTCCGACTGAAACCCTGCTAACAAGGATTTCGTCAAGACCTGAAACAGTGGCTCCTCGGAAAACGAGACGGCGGTTGCCTCCGCCAGGCACAGCAGAGACCGGCTCAAGCGACACCGTGCCTCGAACTCAGCCTTCAGGTGAGCTTCCGTCAGTTTGGGAAGCTGCTCACTGAACTGGTTGGATGCGCATTCTGCGTCCAGTTTACCAGTCGTAAACGTGGCTGGAGCATCCTTCCAGAAGTCGTCACCCCCTGGGAAGATTAGAGACGTGGGGTCCATCTCTCTGAGCTGAGGCAAAGGCTTGCCCTCAGCACATGCCTGAGCTGTTGCGAGAGCAACCTTAGTCAAGCAGGGGGTTGGGAGCTTATCCCCAAGGGAGAACATGGTGAAGTTGCCCTTGAAGGGGGTCAACTTAGTGTTCTCCGCTTGCCACTCTGTAAAAGTGCGCATCAGAGCCGATTGCGCCTGGTCCCTAGGGAAGATCACTGTCACCTTAGGGACCTTATCAGAGCGTACCCAAGCTTCTTCTGTCAGCCTAGCGAAGCCTGGGTAGGGAGGCAGAAGATCTGGAGGGAAGAATTCTAGCTCCTCCAGTCTATGAGTGCCTAACCCTTCGATAGTCAAGGTGTCTTCATGCCGGGGAGCATGAAGGGCTAAACGCCACGGGTTCCCTTTGTCAAATGGAGGGAGGGCGGAGGCGTCCAGGATGGGATAGTGCACCGCAGTCCCCCCGGAACGCACGATATTGGAGAGCATATTCTCCTGGTTCTGAAGCCTCTCCGTGAGCTTGCTCAACTTCGCCTCCACCTCCATAGAGAACCTCTCAAGCAGCATCCCCGCAAACGCCTCAGGGTCAAAGGCAGGCTGGCGAGGAGGGCTAGGCTTGGCCGCTCTCTTACTCGCACCTCTGCCCGAGGTACTTGGTCTGCTCCCGGAGGCCACCGGACCAGCGTCCTGTGGCTTCGACGGGGGAAAAGGGGATGCCTTGCGGGAAGACGAAGACTTATAGCCTCTCGCCTTCCACGACTTCTTCAGCTTGGGGACAGTAGACTGGGCTCTGTCCTTCAAGAGAGAAGATTTATGAAAGCCCTGAAAAGAAGAAACGGATGATGACGGGAATCAAACAGGGCGCCCGCCCCACTGCCTCACTTACCTCCCTACCTACCTCCTGGTCCTGTTCCGTGTTCATCGGTTCCAGGTCGAGATCTAACGCAGCGACGTCCTCCGACACCTCCTCGTACAGTGGGTCATCCTGAATAGGCTGGGTCTCTACCGGATTTGCTCGATGATGGGGCGGCAACCTCAGCTGGAACAGCCGCAGCAATCCGGGCGCCGGAGTACAGGATGTTCCAGGTTCTCATCGAGAACATAAGGTTTCTCCGACGGAACGTTCCTACCGAACCCAGCCACCCAGGCACGGAGGGACTCGAGGGCATCCTTGCGGGAGGATTCGTCGGCCTGAAAAAGAGAGGGAGTATCAAAGACCGAACTATTATGGTAAGATCATTAAAACCCAAAATTTTTAACCATAACATTATATGTGAGAGCCCCCAGAGAGGCGGAACAAAAACAATCGGCTTACCGACTCGTCCTGGATACACCCGTAGAGTGCGAAGCAAACCTCACAGCCATCCGGGTGCCACACGAAGAACTTCTCCTGACGGGAGGAAATCTACATGATTAACACCTCTAGAGAGAGCGGACAGTTCCGATATCCTAGCACCTGAAGCTAAGCTAATTAGGAACAATGTCTTCCTTAACAGACTCAAATATGAACAGTTATCATTATCAGTTTCTGATGCTAGTTTCAAAACATCGTTAAGAAACCAAGAAACCGTTTGAGGACGGGTTGCTGGTCTCTGACGAGCACATGCATTTGGGATTGATGAAAAGTATGAGTCTGTTAGGTCAATGTTGAAGCCATGCAAAAACACTTTCTTCAAGGCTGACTTAGCTGTGGTAATTGTAGCTGCAGCTAGACCTTTTTCAAACAATGACCTAAAGAAAGAGATTGCCAAATTGGTGGTCATAACCAGAGCTTCAGAATGTTTAAGGCAAGATGCCAGTTTTTTAACTGCTGAATCGTACTGCCTGAGAGTAGATTCTCTTTATCTGATTCCAAGAACAGAGTGTTAACTGGGTCTATATCCGCCCCTCTCTGAGCGGCGAATTTCATAAAGTCCACAAAGCCAGGGCATTCAGAATTTGAGGAAGCTGACACAGTCCGCGTTTGTACTACTTGTGTCAGTTTGGGTCTGGGTAACAGATGACACTTGAGTTTCAGCTCCAGCAGAAGAGGGTACCAGCTGCTCTTCGGCCAATTGGGAGCTACTGAGCCACCTGCCCCTTGAAAGACCTGAGTTTGTGCAGCACTTTAGCAGCAGGTTTACCGGAGGGAACAGGTAGATCCTCTGCCACTTGTTCCAGTCTAATGTCATTGCATCTGTGGCATGAGCTTGAGGGTCCAGGTTTGGGGGCCACATAACAAGAAAGTTTGTGGTTGTTCTCCGTGGCAAACAAGTCTACCTGGAGACCTGGAACCTGAAGGCAAATCCAATCGAATGAGGCTCTGTCCAGAGACCACTCCGACTCCAGCGGAGTTGACCTGGACAGAGAGTCCGCAATGACATTCCGGACCCCTGCAAGATGAGTGGCTGATAGGTGCCACTTGTGCTTTGTCCGCCAGAGAGAAGATGGCTATCAACTCACCTGATTGATACGACTCGACTTGGAGCCTCCCTGTTTATACAGTGTACCACCACTGCACTGTCCAAAACCAGCCTGATATGGATCTGTTTGGAAGGGAAAGCGTTTTCAGAGTCAGAAACACTGCCATTGCTTCCAGGATGTTGATATGGAACTGGCGGAAACATTGTGGACCATGTTCCTTGTACTTTTTGTCTTGAGAATATCCTCCCCAGCCGCTTAATGAAGCGTCTGTGTGAATTACTAGTGATGGAGGAGGAAATTGACGGGGCACCGATTTTGACAGACCCTTGACTGTTGACCACGGCGGGAGTCTTTTTCTCAAAACTGGAGGGACCAGAGACACCTTGTCCCTGAGTTTGATATTGGCTCGTCTCCGCCACGCTCTGTTTGTCTTTCAGTTTTGCCTTCAGCAGCAGATCTGTGACAGATGCGAACTGAAGAGAGCCCAGGATCCTCTCCTGAGTCCTGCGAGAAGCTTTCCTGCACTTGAGGAACTGCCTGGTAGCCTTGGCTATCTCTCTCCTTTTGGCTGGCGGAAGAGACAGTCTGTGTGAGTCTAGGTCCCACTGGATACCTAGCCACTGAAACCGAGCCTCCAGAGTTAGACGGGATTTCTCCGTTTATCTGAAAGCCTAGGGACTCCAGAAACTTGATCACTATGACTGTAGCTCTCCGGCATTCCCTGACAGTGGATGCCCAGATTATCCAGTCGTCTAGGTATGCGGCTAGCATGATCCCCCGGGACCGTAACTGCTGTACTACTGTCTCTGCCAGCTTGGTGAATATTCTGGGGCTATGTTGAGCCCGAATGGCATGACTCTGAATGCATAAGCTTGCCTTCCCCAGCCTGAATCCTAGGTAAGGAGAGAAGTTTCAGCAATCGGGACGTGATAGTATGCGTCTGAAAGATCTATAGACGTGGTGATGGCTCCACAAGGAAGTAGAGTCCGTACCTGAGAGATTGTAAGCATGCAAAATTTGTCGCATTGTATGTAAGGGTTGAGACGAGACAGATCCAAGATTACTCTTTGTTGAGCTGGAGCCTTTTTGGGGATGCTGAACAGTCTGCCATGGAATTTCAGGTGCCTCACTTTCTTTATGGCCCGTTTTGGAGTAGTTCCTTCACAAGTCTTGCAGGGCTTGTGAAGGGGGTTGATGGAACCTGACCAGGGTGGTGGGTCCTTGACCCAACTCCAACCCAGTCCCTTGGAGACTATACTGTGGGCCCACGGGCTGAAGGTCCACTGATTCTGAAACAGGTAAAGCCTCCCACCTACCTGAATCTTCTCATTGGGAAGGGGAAGGTTTACTTCCTCTGCCCCGGCCACCTCTTCCTGGGAGAGGGACCGTGGGCAGCCCCTGCCTCTGAAGGCAGCCCTTGCTCGGCTTCCCCCTTGCATTTTTATTGAAGCCACAAAAGGAACCATGGCTTTCATAGGATGGATTGTACGCCAGAGACGCCACAAAGGTTGGGGAGGCAAGAGAATGCTGTGCTGGCTGCACCAGCACAAACTGTTGAGGTTGGGCCTTTGAGGTGGAAGGCTGACTCACTGGTGAGACTGGTACAGCCTGAACTATGGTTGATGTGTGTGTCCTTCTAAACTTCTTATACCTTTTCCCGACCTGCCATGGGAACCGGAGGGGTCTGAGATTTTACGGCCGGAATACCCCACCGGGAGCGGAGGCTCTGGTTGGCCCTGGTTGCTTCAGCCAGGACATTGTTCACTTCTTCTTCGGGGAACAAATTGGCTCCCCAAAGGAGCTTTTCATTAGTTTATTAGGCTCGCTCATGCCTAATAGTGGCGTCCACAAAAATATGTTTTGCGACAGTTCAGTCCTTGCCACTGTAAAGTCAAACAGGTCTGCTTGGAAACCCTGCCAGCAGATATTTAGTTAAGACCTGGAAAAAGTGGTTCATCTGCATACAGCACAGATCTCGCCTCTGCCATACACAAGGAGTTCATAGCCGGCTCGGCCGACACCTAGCGTCGAACTCCGGCTTCAGGAGGGCCTCCGAAATATGGGAAGCTGCTCACTGAAGAGAGTGGATGCGCACAGTCTGGGTCCAGCTTGCCAGCCGTAAACGTGGCGGAACATCCTTCCAGAATTCGTTCACCCTGGGAGGACCAGAGAGGTGGGATCGGTCTCCCTGAGCTGAGGCAAAGGCTTGCCCTCCATGCATGCCTGAACAGTTGCCTGAGCCACTTTCGACATGCAAGGAGTTGGGATCCTATCCCCAAAGAAAACATCGTAAAATTTCCTTTGAAGGGGGTCAACTTTGTGTTTTCTGCTTCCCACTCCGTAAAAGTGCGCATCAGAGCGATTGAGCCTGGTCCATATCACTGCACCTTAGGGACCTTATCATATTTCATAAAGAATCGTTCAGATAGTGAAACAAGCATGAAATTTTGAGGAAGTGCTCTTTAAAGCTCCTCCCTCTATCAGAAAAGTGCCTAACCCTTGCGATAAAAATTTAATCTTCATGCCGGGGAAGATGAAGGGCCAAATCGACAGATTCCCTTTGGCAAATTTTTCACTAGAATGGCATGTATTTGCTTCAGGATGGGATAGGTAAAGCTCTTCCATACTATTTCTTGTGAGCATATTCCTGTTTCTGAAGCTTCCTCCGTACAGCTTGCTCACCTTTAAATATAGGGGCCTATATGCAGCATGCCAAGAAAAGGTAGAAACAATAATTATAATGAGAAATAATGCCCGTTCAACAATTATCGTTTTAAGCATGGATCTTGGTTTCTGTGGTTTTAGATCCTAATGAGGCCACTCTTTCGAATAACTCATCAATTTTGAAGGAAAATTAATAAATGTAAAAGTGTATGTCTGCACACAACCAGGGCACACTGGTGACATCACTGCTGTGTAACTCAGCATGGGGTTCAGTGCCAGCTAATCCAGCTTTACTAATCCTGTAGTCTTAGACTAGTAGTTGTGGTATAGTTTAGTTTATGTCCCAAATGCTTTCTAACAGCCCCAGACCAGCTATAGTTAGATGGGTCATCCTGAATAGACAGGATGTGCCAGCGGGAGAGCCGGCAACCAAGCTGGTATGGGGCTGCAATGATGGTTCATGTACTTACCCGATGGTGTACAGATCACACGGGACTTAAATGGCACTGGATGAATGATCGGGCTAGGGGTGTAGGGAGACCAACCTAGTTGAATCCCATACAGGAATGTGTGCTTTGTTTAAGGTGGTAAAAGGATAACCCTCGGCCTTAATCAAAAGTGAAATCATGGCAGAATGTGATGCCAATCAATATTGAGCAGTAGAAAAACAAACTGGAGTTTGTGTTGTCTTTGTCAGAAGGACAAAAGAGGTGAAAACAATGACATCACCTCCAAGTCATCATGTCCTAGACCATGATGGGTACACAATGCTGGTGCAAGGAACATTCTCATGTTCAGTGAAATTAATGAAATGCCACTGATAATGGATCAGTTCCTGGATGAAGGTGATGCACCTAGAGGCCACTTCAGGAAAAATGCTTCAAAAACAGACATGTGAACAGTTATTGTTTAACAACACTAAACTGGACCGTGCAAGAAAGCGACAATCCAATGACCAGACCAGCAACACTGAGACTAGTCGCTGGTCTCTGCCGAACCAGTCATGACAATGAAAAAGTTTGCATTTTCTGTGAGAAAGTGGCACCCATGCATCTGATCTTCAAGACAGGCTGTGGTACTAAGGGCCTTGACTTGAAATTGCATGAATGTGCAGAGATACCCAGTGATGGCAAGCTCCTTGCTAAGTTGACTGGTGGGGATGTCATTGCACAGGAGTTTAAGTATCACCATGCCTGTCTTTGTGCCCTCTACAACAGAAAAAGGTCCTACCTGAGGAGCCTTGAGAAAGACCAAGGTAGCACTGAGTCAGAATCAGATGTGTATCCACTAGTTCTAAAGTCCAGAACTGATGACATACATTGTTGAAAACAACCTCTTTGTTCAGATGATCCAGTCACATTTCGGTCTGGCAGATAGATGCCACCTCTACCAACAACGTCTGGAACAAGGTGTAGAGTCACCAGCTGTAAATTCCACGAGACTCAAAGACAAACTTCTGGCAGAAATTCCAGAACTTTGTTGTGCACAAGACCAGGTTTACCAGTTCTCAGCAATGGCTCTTGACCAAGCTTGAGCAGACCAATGCCTTTATAAAGGCTGATGGCGAGCCATTGGGCTGACTGGATCCGTCAGCACTCAGAAGATGGATGGTGGCTGGCCCAGAGATCAAACAAGTCTACCTGCATACCTGGAACAGAGGTTCAAAGTAAGGAGTCTAATGAGCAGACAACACACCATGAACAAACACCTCATGATGCAGAAGACATTCTTGGAGAGAGTCAGATAAGCTGTCATTGTGCTTTGCAACAGAGAAGATCCTTTCAACTCAGGAAGAGAGCCAGGATCCCTGTATTCCATTGACAACAAAGCACTGCCCAAACCAGCTCAGCAGAACTTTTGGACAGACACACCTTGACAGAGCGTTTTCAGACTCAAATTTCCAGAAGTTTTCAGACTCTTGAAACAATGCAGTCTCCTTCTATGAGCCGATAAAGAAGAACAGAACTGACTTCTTCAGGCAAGAAGCTGCTCCTGTAGAACAGTCAAAGCAGAAACTTCTGAAGGAGGAGGAGGAAATTTTCTCTGGGCTATTTATATCCTGTCAGAGCCGTGAATGTGATCTGCAGGAATCTTTTCCAAAACTGGAGGGACCAAACATTCCTTGTTCCCTGAGTTTGGTGGTAGGCTGTACACATGTCAGAAGTCTCAGCTGACCTCAGTCCTGGAGAGTCATGTTACACTAGAAGACAAAGAACCAAAGACTGATGTCCTCATTGTAGATGGATCAGCTTTCCATGCCTTGACCAAAGAAAGGAAAGACCTTTGAGGGCTATGCACTTTGCTCCTTTTGGCTGTGAAGAGACAATCCTATAGCAGCAGTACACATCATCACATCTTGTATTTGATGTATACAATACATCCAGCCTCAAAGCTGAGACCAGGCTTCAACCTGTTTAAGGAGGAAGCCTAGGGACAGAAAGAACACAATGATCCAACTGGCTCTCCGGCATTTATACGACACGTGGATGCCAACAAGACAGAGTTGTTCCAGTTCCTGGCAGACAAAGATGCCCAGATGTAACTGCCACAAATGTTGTCATTGCCAGCGGTGAATATTCGGGCTGCTATGTCCTCAGCACTCATGAGGCTAGTCTTCAGAACTGGAAAAGTGCTCTCATGAATCCTGCTGACACCGAATCTTTCTCCATGCAAATATGCCACAGAACATGGAGCCAAGACCATCACGGTTAAAGAAATGACACAGATGTTCTTGTCAAGGAAGTCAGTGTCTCCACTCTCCACAATTGTAAGGCTAGAAATTTATGGGTGGCATTTAAAGCCAGAGGCCAGAGCCTGCGCTGGATTTTGTTGTGCATGACCTTTGCAACTCTGGGCCAGTTCTGAAGGTGAATAGCATGCTCTTCTTTCATGGCCACAGGCTTTTGATACAGTGTCAGCCTTCCGAAGTCCCAACAAGGGGCAAAGACCGAAGGGCAGACATGGAACATCTTTCCAGAGGCCTCCACTGACCCAACTCCAAAGTCTGAGTCACTACCCTGAAGGTCCTGGGCTGAGGTTTGTCCACTGACTTCTGTATGAAAAGATCCAGCACTCTGGCACTGTGGGATGAGGTTTACTTGATATGTTTGCCAGAAAACAAAGGGCATATGAGGCCATTCCACCAACCAGGGAGCTCTCCTCCAACACACCTTGCTTCTGCTTCCCAGGCTTTTTGTGTGTGGGGCAAAAGGCCACCCAGTGTCATTGCCATGGAGCCAGAGAACCCTGCAAAGGTTGGGGATGGCAAAAGTCTGCTGTGCCCATGGCAAGTCCTCTGGACAAACTGTTGCCCTTGGGCCAAGAGGTGCCAACAGCTTACCAAATGTGGATGGTACAGCCTGTCTATGGTTGGGGTGCAAGTGCCTTCAAGCTGGGTCTTCCCTGCACAGCTCTGTGCACTTGCCAATGTGAACCGGAGACTAAAGATTTTACCTCTTTCAGTAGAATAATCTAGCTTGAGCATCCAACTCTGTTGTCATGTTACCTTCTTATCCTCGAATTTTTCAAAGGTGTTGTTGAGAGACCTATCCATAGGAATAAATTAGCCCCCAAATCGAGCTTTTCATTAGTTTTTCTTTTTATGGTTACAGTGGCGTCCACAAAATTGTTTGTGACAGTTCCATTACTATTTCACTGTAAAGTCAAACAGGTCTGCTTAAAATCCCTGATCCAGAGATATTTAGTTAAACCTGGAAAAACAGTTGGTCTGCTTACAGACAGATGTCGCCTCTGCCATACAAAAAACTTTTATGGCAACCATTTTGCGCCAACTTGGGCTACAATTCATTTAGTAAGGGTTTTCAATAAAATGTGACGGTCTGGGTCCAGCTTTATAACCTAAAAGTGGACGGTTTAAAAAAAAAAAAACGCAGGATTCCAGAGAATAGATGCTCCCGAACCAGTGAATCTCAACATACTCCTCCATGCATTTTGAAAAATAGCCTGAGCCATCTTGGACATGCAGGTTGCCATCCTATCCCCTAAGAAACATCGTTGAAATTTCTTTGAATGTTTGTGCCAAATTTCATGTTTGTTTCACTATCTGAGAACGATTTTTACAGCAATCTGCTGACTCCATAGGAAAGATGACTGTCTCCTTAGGGACCTTATCTGTTCTCACCCAAGCTTCCTCTGTCAATCTAGCGAAGCCTGGGTAGGGGGGAAGCAGACCTGGAGGAAAGAACTCCAACTCCTGAAGTCTGCGCGTCCCTAGGCCCTCAATGGTTACAGTATCCTCATGGTGGGGGGCATGAAGAGCCAAGCGCCAAGGGTTCCCCTTATCGAAAGGAGGAAGGGCGGAGGCGTCCGGAATGGTGAAGGACGGAGCTGACTTGCTGGAGCTCACGAGCCCGGAGATCTTGGTCTCCTGGCTCTGCAGCTTTTCCAGTACTGTCTTCCACCTCTCGTCCATCTGCTTGTTGATCGTATCAAGCAGCATGCTTGCCAATTCCTGGAAATTGGAAGCAGGTTGACGAGGGGGGCTGGCTTTGGCTGCCCTTGCTCTCGACCCCTTTACAGAGGGAGTGTCACTAGCAACGGAAGCCGCCGGGCTAGAAGCCCGTGACTTCCCCGGGGGAAAGGGAGTTGCCTTGCGGGAGGAAGAGGACTTATATCCCTTACCTTTCAGTGACTTTTTTACCTTGGGGATGGTCGATGTTGACCTATCCCCAAGGTAGGAGGACTTCTGGAAACCCTGGAAAGAAGATACAGAGGATGAAGGGGAATTAAAAAGGGAGTCCGCTCCCCCTGCCTCACTTACCTCCCTACCTACCTCCTGGTCCGGTTCCACATTCATGGGCTCCAGGTCCAAGTTAATGGCCGCCACTTATGCTGACATTTCCGCTGCTATGACATCCTGGGAGGGCTGCGTCGCTTTCCGGTTATGTTCAGTCAAAGGGGCTGCCACTTCTGCTGGGACAGCCACAGCGAACCGGGCGCCGGGGAAGAGGAGGTTACAGATGGCCTCCGACAGAACATATGGCCTCCCTGACGGGACGTTCCTCCCAAAGCCAGCCACCCAACTCCTAAGGGTGGCCAAGGAAGCGTTGCGAGAAGCTTGATTGGCCTGAAAATAACAAGGACTAAGTAACTGCACACCAAGGACTTAAAATATATATAAGGGATATAACAAAAACCTTAAAAACTATCAAATAAGTCAAGGAACCAGGTAAACTAAAGGCCGAACTTTAGGCTTACCGACTTGTCCTGGAACTGTTCAAACAAGGCATAGCACACTTCACATCCATCCGGGTGCCAAACGATCAAGTCTCCCACCCTGACTGCGCAGCCGGAGTGGGAGCGGCAGAGACAACATGGCCGCAGGGCTGATGCAGCACTGCGGTGCACCCGACTCCTGGCAGCGTACCATCTGTATGGATAAACTGTATATGAGTATGCTTAACTGAAATACGCGGAGTAAATCCGGCAGAGATAGGGGCCTTATGTTCGAGCAGATAACAGGTCATGCAATTAGCAGATTAGTCCTGCCGAGTATTCGGTGAAGCAAACAAACATTATTCATGGCAAATAAGTTAAGGAACGCCGGAGTTAAACCGACGGAAATAATATCTACCTTAACCTAAAATCATGCAACATGACAGAGTAAGTTAAGTGACGCCGGATATAATCCGACGTGAATGATATATATATCTTAACCTAAAGTCATGCACACTTAGAATTAAATATAATTGCCATAGGTGCCGGAGACCAGCAGAAAATTCGCTGGTTAAATACATGGAATAGCAGCTTTTTAAATGCTGGACATGTCATTCCAGTACTGAGACCCCGGAAACCCCGCTACCCCCGCCACTGGTTACTATGTAGGGGCGGAGTGGTTCACTATTAGGGCAGTTCTCGTATGTCTATAGGAGAACGAAGTGAGTAAAGCCAACCTACTAAAACCAAAGACCACCGGAGTGGAAAAGGCTAGCGGCAACGGGGCAGGTGTCGGCGAGTCAGCAAGGGTTGTGTAGGCCCTGAAAGTGTCCGGAGTTCCGTGAACCAATGAGGAAGCGAACAAACGAAACACTAGCGAGGTGTGTGACGTTAAAACGGATACCAGGAGGGTGGATAACCTCCGATTGGAGACCTGTCTAGGTCCCCCCCCTAGAGAGTGACTGCCCCGAGAGGACGACACTCCACACACGGGGAGGGATAACACATCACCTGCTATACAGGGGAGAGGTGGGAGAGTAACGACATGGCTGTGTCACGATACTAAGGTCGACTGAGTGGGGGAAACCACCAGACACTGACCTCAACCCCCTTACTAGGTGTTGAGATGTACCGAGCCTCCCCCCCAAACGGGGAAGAAGACACTTGCCAGAAGTTACGAAAAGAGGTTAGCCTAAGCACATTGGATTACTGCAACCAAACTCCCATCTTTTCCCTGAAGATGAAGCCTATAAAGGGAAAAAGAGGGAGAGAGTGGAGGAAGGGGAGGTAGGGGGGGGACTGTGAAGGGGAGAGAATTTTTGTTCAGAAGGCCAACCGAAGACCGACATGTAGGGCACAGGGCTATGCATTGCAAATCACTTTTCTCCCTTCATTAGAGGGGGAGAAGGATTAACAGAGAATCCAAGCATACCCAAAACATACGGAACAGCGGATGGAACAACGAACGTGGCGCTCCTTCACCGCCCACACCTCCTTCCACGACTCAGCGACAAAGTCGGGAGAGAAGGGAGCAGAGTCAATGAGCAAAAGCTAACCTCGTAGCCTAACCCACCGATTAAGGCGAGAGGGTCAGGCTAGTACCACAAAACACAAAAATATACTGCTAAAATTTAACCAACAATAATACATCAATACATAAACAAGTCAAAATTATAAAATAATAAAAGCTTGTGCTAGGGGTATGTTCTACCCGAGCGAAGCGAACAGGAAGTGGGCAACCAAAATGGCCCCTCCTGATGCCAAGCTAAGGTAATATTAATCCATAAATATCCATGTCATCCATTGTATCACAATTCAGAAAAACCGACTGTAAGACAGCACCAGCCTGGGGAACAAAATCTACTCGAGCGAAAGCCAAAAAATTCTTTATGAAGGGTTTAAAAGCATAAAACCATGGGAGGACGCTCCCTAAAGAATTGATACTAACACCAGTATTAATACCAGCACGCTGGCCCGCTCAATGTAGATAAAATTCCCCAAAATGAACTCCCTGAAGGGGTAATGTCAATTGTAAGACAAAACATTAATGTAAATGACCCAGCGAAACCTCTACTGAACTGGTCTGTAGAGGCGTACTGCTAGGTCATCATGGCGGGGCCGGGCGAATGCAGAGGAACGCCCGGTATTTGACCCAATAATTATTAAATTAAGGGCCAAATACAGCCTCGATACAACTAAAACCCCGCTAGAGGAGGAGTACTTAACTTAGTGGCGGTGATTTCAGTGACAGAAGACATGATATTCCAAATTAACCGTGAAAAATACAGAGCACAAGCAAGGCGTGTTACCAGAAACGCGTGCTAAAAAGGAATGAGGGTAGGTGGCGCTCAGGTCGTCAGGTACAGGCCGGGTGAGTTGCCGTTGGAACGGCTCTTCTTGTACCGGGGGTTATGACATCGGGACATTCTACAGAGTTAGGTCCTGTGGTAGTGGACATATTCACTCACTCTACTCTATACCGACACCTGTTACATAATAGGTGATCGCTCTGAGGGTAGTAACCTCAGCATTCCCGTTGGCTTTCTTTCTCTGGAATATTTAGCAATATTTATACCTAGAAATGTGTGCTCAAGGGACATTTCACCGGCTGACAGAGGTCTGAAGCTCAGAAATAGAAAAATAGGAAGAACTTAATATCTGTCTCCCCCTCTTGGACGAAATGCCAAAATACCAGTCTCTGATTGATGGGAAGTATTCTCTTTAATAATTTTTAATGAAACATGTGCTGTTGAACCGCTGGTAGTAAAGACCTAAAGTAAGCTTAATCTGGAGAATCAGCATTGATATTCACAACCTTCCCCAACAAGTAAAAAGAAAGGTATCAAGAAAAGAAATGGTGAGTCATACATTGCAAGAATCTTTTAAGTCTGAAGGAAAGGATAACAGACTTGGGTATATCTAATACCTTTATAAATAAAGCTGCTGGAGAATATTGTTAAAAAAAAGTAATGGTTTTGTTAACTCTTCAGGATCATGGTTGTAGGGTTAAATATGGAGAGTTCAGTTGTTGATTCATGAACATTCACTGATAACGTTACATCAACAGGAAACCAAGCTAGACAACAATACTCCATGCCCAAGAGAAAATATAATTTATAAGACATAACATAACCCACAGATGGGAAGTCACTGTGGTAGTCTTGGATTCCTTCACCATGACATTCCTCATCATTGTACGATATGTTTTGTTAATGTGCTGCCAACTGATAAGGAGCGGCAACCTGCAATGCTACTGTGAGTCAGTCAGCTCTCTGTGCTCTTACAATAAACGTCACTATAGAACATCATCTCATTGCAAACCTGACATGATGCAGTTAGTGTTCGAGCCAAGTCATGCCCCCAATACGTTGACCACCCCCAGGCCACGCCAAGGGGTGCCTCTCCTGCAATGCCCAGGACCTTGTCACAGGTCATGTTGCAGGCACAGATGTTAATTGCAGATCAGCAACGAGCCATCCGTTCCCTTCAGGATGCCCTTCCTGGTTCTGGATCACATGCCCGCAAAGTCCCTGTCCCTGCTGCCCCAGAGAAATGTGATGCTGTGATGTCCTCAGCGGCGTTCAGGTACTGGAGACGTTCGATGATGTGTTGGGTTCACCTTAACAAGTTTCCACCGCAGGATGTTGTCTTGCACATTATGCTCAGCTATGTTCTGGCACTGCAATGTGCACTGGATGCTCGGTACTTGGATACCAAATGGAACACCCTTATCCCAGACGCAGCTCTTGATGCCATTGGAAACATCGTGTTACGGTTGTCAAATCAGGCAGTGTGGTGGTGAGATATTTTGCTCTCGCCCAAGGACGCGAGGGGTCCGTGAGCGATTATTTCTCAAGTTGCAGTCAAAAACCCACTGATTGTGATTTTCAGTGTCCCAAATGTGGGGAGTGCTTAACTGAATACATGCTACTACTTAAAAATAATGATAGGTCTTAGTGATCATGTGTTAAAAAGGCATGTGTTTCAGACGTGGGCTACATTTAAAAGTGTAGATGCCCTTCAGGTTTTGTGTAGTACTTAGTACTTTTGAAGCTGCCCGCCAAGACGTTGAAAGTGTCCCACGTGTCGCGCGGGAATCAGCCGCTGCTTCAAGTGATGACGTCGCAGGCAGTGATGACGTTGAGCCAGACGTTGCGGTGTTGTGTGGCACTTCAGGTGCAAAGAAATGCTGGAACTACAGAGGACCTCATTCCCCTGGTCAAGCATCATGCCCAACAAAAGGTATGACGTGTCATGGGTGCTAAAAGGTAGGGCACTTCCAGAAATGCTGCAGGAGCATGAAGAAGGCGCTGCTTGCCTCGAGTGTAGTGATCATTGCAGAGACTCACCTCTCCCCCCACCTAACAATCAAGGTTTGTGTTTCCCATGGGAGGGGGCGGTCAGTGTTCACATTTGCCGTAGCAGACACAGGAGCACAGATCTGTGTTGCCAGACCCATGGTGCTTTCAAGCTTGCGCATAAAACCCCTGGAATTGCAACCTCGAATGGGTCTGAGAGACATAGCTAATATTCGGGTGAGATGCCTTGGATCAGTGGCATGCTCCATTGAAATAGGTGGGCGACGCACGAAGCAGGAAGTTTACTTTGTGCTTACAGCCAAGAACTTTTTTATGCCACTGAATGCCTGGAAGGAGCTGGGAATAGTACCACCGAGTTTCCTTCACCCTTCCCCTATCGCTATATCAGCTGATGTCACTAGTGAGGCAGTCTCACAACCCACCTCTTCTCAAACAGTGAAGCCAGCCACTATACTGATCCCACCCATAGAGAACATCCTAAGACTGGAAGAATGGCTGTTACATCACTTTTCATCTATGACCTTCAACACAACCAGGGAACCTTTACCTCTGATGAAGGGCAAGCAGCACCACATACATTTATTGCCTGAAGCCATACCTTATGCCTGTCATACACTGGCAGCAATCCTTAAGCATTGGGAAGAGGAGGTCGAGGCCCAGCTTGATGAAGACATCTGAAAGGGCGTTATAGAACCAGTCCCATCGGGATGCAAGAGAGTGGTGTGCAAGGATGGTCGTGGTAACCAAGAAGACGGGCCAACCTCACCGCACATTGGACTCCCAACGCCTCCATGCCCATTGTCCTTGTGAGACTCATCATACACCTGCACCCTTTGACATGGTTTCAAGCATTGCTACACACACGTATAAGACTACAGTGTGGCGGTATTCACACCCACAAACAACACAACACGCAACACTCACCCTGATCTTCGGTTGCTGGAGATGGATAAGGTCCACGGTCGCCAATCACAGCACACACCCACGAAACAAAAAACTTAAACCGACCCTCCACCAACAACGAACCAACAAAAAAAAGAAGAGACACATGAACCATTAATGTGGTCCCAAAAAAACAGACGAACTCCCGTTCACTTTCAAGGTTGGACCTCAACTCCCAAACTTCCCCAAAAAACGAAAAACTCCCGACAGACCGACAGACAGAGAGACAGCCGTAAAACCAACTCCAACAACCGAACCACTCACAACGACAATTACACTCTCTCTCTCTCTCTCTCTCTCTCTCTCTCTCTCTCTCTCTCTCTCTCTCTCTCTCTCTCTCTCTCTCTCTCTCTCTCTCACAAAACGTTGGGAAATGCTAAATAAAAACAAATTTCTTTATCCTCTGTATTTCTCCCCCTTTTAGCATTTCCCAACCAACACCTTTCACACCCCTTTCAAATCGCCTTCACATAACACCCACGGATGCTCACTAGCAGGTCCTCTAGATCGCGTTCAAGGGCACACAATCATTCTCTCAGACTCGCTCTCTCTTCCAGCAACATTCAGATTTACATTTTCTCCTCCATTCTCTCTCAGATTCACGCTATCTTCTTCACTACTACCACTCTCAATTTCATCCACAATCTCATCTATACCCTCTAACTCGTTCCCAAATACCTCCCCCAATTCTTCAACTAACCCATCCCATTCGCTCATTGACCTTTCCAATTCTTGCAACGATTCATTCATGCTTTCAATCACTCGTCTATCACTGCTACGCTCTCTTACTCTTACACTTTCGCTCACCTCCAACCGTTCACTAACCCCTACACGTTCAGTCAACTCAGTTATATCAAATCCGCATATGCTATACGTTCTATCCATACCATCCCATTCATCCGTATTACACGCTTTATCACTCATTTCCACTTTGGCACTCACACCCCTATCACACAACTTACGACCATTCAGTTTACGTACGTTCTTCCCTTTCTTACGTTTTTTACCATACTCTATCAAAACAAATTGCTGATCCTCATGCAACAACCCCTCACGTACATGCATCACACACACCGCTTGCATCCTGGAGGATCCACCCATTTGAACCCCCTTCACACTCAGTTTCCCGAATTCGCTGTCATAGTTACCCTCTTTCGTCTACATACACTTGATACATGCCCTTCCATTCCACAGTCGACACACTTCGCTCTCGGTTCTGAACACATTCTCGCATAATGCCCATTCTTACCACAGTTGCCACATATTACATTCACTGGGTACCCCTACAACCATTAGCAATATGACCCACCTGTCCGCACCTGTAGCATTTTACCCCCTATCTTTCGTACACTCCCTTACCAGATGTCCCGATTGCCCACACCCGAAACACGCTCCCAAAGCCCACCTACACTCATTCTTTGTATGTCCTTCCTTTCCACATCTAAAACACTTCGCTCGACTTCCATTCACCGACCTTCCCCTTTGTACACTACTATCCCTAACCCGTCCAACCCGTTGTTCCCTTACAAACCCACCATTCATCCTCACTGGCACCTCCACATTACTTGCTCTTACACTCCTATCTATTACACTATTGGCCATTCTCATTGGGCCCCTCAACACTGCATCCCTAAAGCTTCCAAACTCTGGTACTCTCTCATCTACCCCAGCCCTTACACTTACACTTCTGCTCTCTTTATAACCCTGTCAAGCTCATAATCTTCTACAATTTCAAGATTTCTCCCCAAGTCAACCTTTCATTCGTCCATCTTTTCTTCTCCTTCCGCT
The DNA here is from genome assembly GCF_040412425.1 of Macrobrachium rosenbergii. Classification (NCBI taxonomy): domain Eukaryota; kingdom Metazoa; phylum Arthropoda; class Malacostraca; order Decapoda; family Palaemonidae; genus Macrobrachium; species Macrobrachium rosenbergii. The sequence goes on from NC_089781.1 coordinate 46,249,472, forward strand.
TCAAGTTCACAAATTCTCTAACTCCATCTGGCACTGTCCCTAACAACTTCCGTACTAACTCCTTACATTGATCTATCCCATCATCCCCAAACTTCTTCCTTGCCAACGTCTCCAGCCTACAAGCATATAGTGACAACGTTTCCCCAGCTTTCATTCTTGCCTCATCAAATTCATTCTTCCGCTTATACTTAACACTCGCTTTCATACGCCTCGCTTGCTCAACTAGTCTAGCCTTCACCTTGTCATACTCAACATCCCCCACACTCATAATAACCTTATACATATCAAGTAAAAACCCAGTCAAATATTCTCCTAATTCTCGTGCCCACACTCTCTTACTTTCCCCATACTTATCCTGACAAAACCTTTCATACTCCCTAAAGAAATCATGCACATCCCTACTTCCATACTCATTATACTTTTCACACCGGGTACCTCCCTCACATACATAGCCTTTCTCACTTCTTTCTCACTTTCACTCTCACTTTCGCTACTTTAAACTCTGTCCTTTCATACCCTCTTCCGAATACAAAGAGTCCACTTCTGCACTTACATTCATCTTACTCATTACACTCTTCTTCCCCCTCTTTTTATCCACTTTTATCCACTCACCTCCATCCACCTCACTATCACTACTGCCTTCACCCTCTCCCTTCTTTCCTGCCTTTCCCACTTCCTTACCCTTCTTACCAGTTTCCTTTCCCTTTCCCTTCTTCCTTTTTCTTCCCCTGACTTATCCTTACTTTCCCTCTGTTCCTTCCCTTGCTTTTCATTCCCTTTTCCTTACCCTGCCTCTCATTCCCTCGTTTCTTACTTCCTATTCCCATATCACTTTCATCACTCACGCTTCCATTCACTTCTTCCTCCTTTTCTTTCTCTCTTGCCCTTCACACGTTCCAGAGAACCTGCCTCCAACAGCCCCTTCTCCAAAAACACCCTTGAACATACCTTTCATCATTTCTTCCACACTTTTCATCATTCCTCCAACTTTTTATCCATCCTCTCTTCCATTCTCTCTTCTGACTCTTTCACTCCCCTTTTCATTTCTTCTTTTGCACTTCTTAGCATTCCTCCACCTCCTCCAACTGACTCCTCAATCTCTCATTCTCACCCCTCAACCACATATTCTCCTCTCTCAACCTTACCAGTTCCTCTTCCATCCTTCTCTTCAGTCACACTACCAGCCACCAATCTCACTTGCAGCTGCAATACCAGCTGCCCCACGTTTTGAGGCGCCAAATATTATGTGGCGGAATTTACACCCACAAACAACACAACACGCAACACTCACCCTGAACTTCGGTTGCTGGAGATGGATAAGGTCCACGGTCGCCAATCACAGCACACACCCACGAAACAAAAAACTTAAACCGACCCTCCACCAACAACGAACCAACAAAAAAAAGAAGAGACACATGAACCATTAATGTGGTCCCAAAAAAACAGACGAACTCCTGTTCACTTTCAAGGTTGGACCTCAACTCCCAAACTTCCCCAAAAAACGAAAAACTCCCGACAGACCTACAGACAGAGAGACAGCCGTAAAACCAACTCCAACAACCGAACCACTCACAATGACAATTACTCACACACTCTCTCTCTCTCTCTCTCTCTCTCTCTCTCTCTCTCTCTCTCTCTCTCTCTCTCTCTCTCTCTCTCTCTCTCTCTCTCACACAAAACGTTGGGAAATGCTAAATAAAAACAAATTTCTTCATCCCTCTATAACAGCTAATGCCCATTGGGGTTTCCACCAAGTGGAGTTGGATGAGGATAGCCGCCCACTCATGACCTTCATTACCCCATGGGGGCGGTATCATTACCATAGAACACCCATGGGTCATTGTTCAGCTTCCACCACTTACACAAAAAGGTTTGATGATGCCCTGCAAGACATCAACAGAAAGCATAAATGCATCGACGACACTTTGCTATACGATCACAGCATCGAAGAGGCGTTCTGGCACGTGTATGAATTCCTGTCAACTTGTGCCTCCGCAGGGATCACACTCAAACCCAAGAAGTTCAAATTCTGCAAGAAAGAGGTTACCTTCGTCGGATACCACTTGAGATGGAAGGCATACAAGCCCGCAGATGAACGTTTAGACGCCAGTTGTAACTTCTATGTGCCAGAGAAGCCCTCCATCACTGACATTAGGTCATGGCTCAGATTCGTGAATCAGTTAGCCCCCTTCCTGGCAGTGGTGCCCGTCATGGAGCCCTTCAGGGAACTCCTCAGGAAACCCACTGGGAAAAACGTATATTGGGATAGTCAGCTACGCAGCAAACTCCAGCAGGCACAGAAGGTCATCTGTCAACTAGCCAAGGTTGGCTTGGCATATTACAACAAGACATGCCCTACGATAATCATGATGGATTGGAGCAAGGAAGGCATTGGTTTCGTTGTCCTCCAGCAGTATTGTGCCTGTCAGTCAGCTGACAGCACAATTTGTTGCAAGGTTGGCTTATAGAGGGATGAATAAATTTGTTTTTATTTAGCATTTCCCAACGTTTTGTGAGAGAGAGAGAGAGAGAGAGAGAGAGTAATTGTCGTTAGTGAGTGCTTCGGTTGTTGGAAGAGGGATGAGGTCGTTAGTTTGTTTACGGCGCTGTCTGTCTGTGGAATATATGTGAGGATTTTTCGGTTTTAGAGTGAGTCTTGAGTCAGAGCTAGTGCTGGTCAGTCGTTTTTTGGGTCTTAAACAGTTTGTTTGTGTGCTGATTCAGAGTTGTTGTTTTTCCTTGTTAGTGTGCTGTTCTTGTTGCTGTATGTTCGTGAGTCGTGTGTTTTTCTGTTTTGGTTTGGTTTGTGTGGTTTTGTGTGCTGTGTTGGCGACCGTGGACGCCTTACTCCATCTTCCAGCAACCGAGGACCAGGGTGAGTGTTGTGTACTGTTTTTTTGTGGTTTTGAATTCCGCCACAGGCTGGCGTCTCACCCTGTGCAGCAATCGACACCTCACCCCTACTGAGGGAGGGTATGCCCCCATAGAAGGAGAAGCCCTTGCAGACACCTGGCGCTTGTGGAAGGCCAGGTTGTTCGTACTTGGGTGCCTTAATCTCACCATTCTCACGGACCACTGCCCACTTATCAAATTGCTGGGTGATAGGGTCCTTAACCCTTAAACGCCGAGCCTCTATTTACAAAAGTGTCTGCCGTATGCCGGCGGCGTTTGGGAGTTAGCGCCGAAGCGGAAAGAAAGTTTTTTTCAAAAAACCACAGCACGCTTAGTTTTTAAGATTAAGAGTTCATTTTTGGCTCCTTTTTTTCTCATTGCCTGAAGTTTAGTATGCAGCCATCAGAAATGAAAAAATATCATTATCATATATAAATATTGGAATATATGACAGCACGAAAAAAAATTTCATATATAATTGTATACAAATTGCGCTGTGAGCAAAACGATTAAAGCTAATGAGCTATTTTTTTCGTTGTATTGTACACTAAATTGCGATGATTTTGGTATATAACAAATTGTAAAACAATCAAAGCAGCACCTAGAAAATATTATCACAAAATGATGCATGAATTCATAACGTGCGGACGTAACAAAATTTTTTTTCAAAAGTTCACCATAAATCGAAATATTGTGCTAGAGACTTTCCGTTTGTTGCAAAATGAAGGTAAATGATTGAATATTACAAGAATGTAAGCGTTTTAGCTTACAATTGCATTTTTCAACCATTTCGGTCGAGTCAAAGTTGACCGAAGTTCGAATTTTTTATTTATCGTGATTTATATGAAAATATTTCAAAACTGATAAAAACTACAACCATGAGTTATTTTTTGTTGTATTCTATACGAAATTGCGCACATTTTCATGTATAACACTTTATGTAACGCCTAATATAAAACTGTGCGAAAATTACAAGGTGACTCGAGAAATGCTGAGATTTTCAGCAGAGTTACTGCGTGTGGAGGGAAGGAAAAAGTTTTTTTCAAATATTCACGATAAATCGAAATATTGTGCTAGAGACTTTACGTTTGTTGCAAAATGAATGTAAATGATTGAATATTACTAGAATGTAAGAGTTTTAGCTTGCAATTGCATTTTTTTACCATTTCGGTCGAGTCAGAGTTGACCATAGATTTATATTTTGTCACTTATTGTGATTTATATGAAAATATTTCAAAACTGATAAAAGCTACAACCATGAGTTATTTTTTGTTGTATTCTACATGAAATTGCGCACATTTTCATGTATAACGCTTTATGTAACGCTTAATATAAAACTGCGCGACAATTACAACAAGGTGACTCAAGAAATTCTGAGATTTTCACCAGAGTTACTGTGCGCGGAGGGAAGGAAAAAGTTTTTTCAAATATTCACCATAAATCGAAATATTGTGCTAGAGACTTTCCATTTGTTGCAAAATTAAGGTAAATGATTGAATGTTACTAGAATGTAAGCGTTTTAGCTTGCAATTGCATTTTTTTACCATTTCGGTTGAGTCAGAGCTGACTGTAGGTTTAAATATTGTCACATTGTGATTTATATGAAAATATTTCAAAACTGATAAAAGCTACAACCACAAGTTATTTTTTGTTGTATTCTACATGAAATTGCGCACATTTTCATGTATAACACTTATGTAACGCCTAATATAAAACGGCGTGAAAATTACGCCATGGTGACTCAAGAAATTCTGAGATTTTCAGCAGAGTTACCGCGCGCGGAGGGAAGGAGGAAGTTTTTTTCAAATATTCACCTTAAATCGAAATATTGTGCTAGAGACTTTCCGTTTGTTGCAAAATGAAAGTAAATGATTGAATATCACTAGAATGTTAGATTTTTTGCTTACCAAAAAAGACCCAAATATATATATATATATATGAATATAAGAAGGCCCATAAAACACTATTTAAACGTTGAAACCATATATTTCGGGCACTAGCTTCTGTGCCCCTGTTCACTGGTAGAATATGGACAGGTGGAAAGTTACAATGGTATATATACAAAAACATAAAGGTGTGGCCCTAGGCCTCCGATGTTATGGAGGTGGCGTTTCTTAAGGAGGAGAATGGCCAAATTCCCTAGTGGTTTTTGGCCTCATTAGCTCCCGTTTGGCGATGGATCTGGCGGTCGCGTTTCCTGGGTCATCTTCTTCATGATGGGTTTGAGGATTAAGGTGTCGATGTCATCCGATTTCCAATGTCCTCCTGACAGGTTCATATTGTTGGTTTGATTGATGATAGCAGATTCCAGCATCCTTCTTTTGTGCGGACAGCTACTTTTGAAAACCAACTCCGCCCCTCCAGTTAATGACATGCCCTGTATTTCTGATATGTAGGAAAATTCCCGAACTCTCCGAGCGTAACGTGCTGATCTTTTGTGCTCTGTTATTCTTTGCGAGAGCGATCTACCTGTCTCGCCTCGTAGATGTCACTGACAATTACTACACGGTATCTTGTAAACTCCGGCTTCTTCCCTTTTGTTATTTAAGTATCGTTAACGAGCGAACTCGATGGATTTGGGATAATGGAAAATGAAAGGATTATTGTTAGGCCTGAGTTGTTCGGGAGGCCTTTTGGATGTTTTCATCGTGCGGGAAGCTTTATTTTGTTGTTGAAATCTATTTGTCTGTTGTGAGTGGGACCTTTATAGTATATTTTATTTGCTTTGTTAATAGCCCTCTCGATAATGTGTGGTGGATATAGCAGTTGCGTTAGGTGTTGGCGGATCGTGTTAAATTCTTTATCCAGGTACTCATTTGAACATATCCTAAGTCCTCTGAGGAATAAGTTGCACCCTACCATGATTTTTACGGAGGCGTCGTTGTAGCTTAAGAAATGAATGTAGGAGACAGCGAAGGTGGGTTTTCTATATACTGTAAATGCATACCTGTTCTGTTTTCTTATGATCAGTACATCTAGGAACGGCAGTTTTCCGTCCTTTTCCCATTCTGTTTTAAATTTTATGGTCAGAACTAGCGAATTTAGCCTATTAAAAAATTAATTAAAGTCCCCATAGCTATTGTCCCAGAAAGTAAAGATATCATCTCGTATCTAAGCCAGATCATATTATGGGGTTTGATAGAAAGCGACAAAAGTTCTGTTTCGAAATATTCCATGTACAAGTTTGCTAGAAGGGGGTGATAGGGGACTTCCCATGCTACAGCCAAATTTTTGTTTGTAAAAATTACCATTGAAAAAAAACACGTTGTTAGTTACTCAGAGGTTGATAAGTTTTAAAGTTTTATCTATGCCAAGAGGAAAATGGTCTTCATATGGTTGTAACTTCCTCTCTAAGAAAGACAACACGTCGGCAATCGGGACTTTGGTAAATAATGACTCGACATCTAGGCTGAGCAATTTGATGTTGTTTGAGGGATGTTTAAACTATTAAATTTTGCATGAAATCCTCTGCATGTTTGGCGTGGGAGGATGAGAAGGTTCCCAGAAAGGGGTGATAACAAGTCTGCGAGCCATTTTGATAATTTGTACATGAAAGAGCCCTTGCTAGATATTATGGGCGTAAAGGAATCCCATCTTTATGTGTTTTTGGGAGGCCGTAAAAATAGGGGAGAGAGGGTTGATTACCTTGAATGTCTCTAGTAATTCTATGTCTTTTTATTGCCCCTATGGTTCTGACTGATTTGTTAAATTGAGCAGCAATATTTGTTGTGGGATCTTTCTTTAATTTGTCATAGGTCTCCGCATCGTTTAGAAGTTCTTGAACTTTATTGATGTATGTCTCCTTGTCTAACAGAACTATTTTCCCGTCTTTGTCAGATTTTGTGATGACGGGAAAATAGTTCTGTTAGACAAGGAGACACACATCAATAAAGTTCAAGAACTTCAAACGATGAGACCTATGACAAATTAACGAAAGATCCTACAACAAATATTGCTGCTCAATTTAACAAATCAGTCAGAACCATAGGGGCAATAAAAAGACATAGAATTACTAGAGACATTCAAGGTAATCAACCCCTCTCTCCCCTATTTTTACGGCCTCCCAAAACACATAAAGATGGGGATCCTTTTCGCCCCATAATATCTAGCAGGGGCTCTTTTCATGTACAAATTATCAAAATGGCTCAGAGACTTGTTATCACCCTTTCTAGGAACCTTCTCATCCTCCCACGTCAAACATGCAGAGGATTTCATACAAAAATTTAATAGTTTAAACATCCCTCAAACAACGTCAAATTGCTCAGCCTAGACGCCGAGTCATTATTTACCAAAGTCCCGATTGCCGACGTGTTGTCTTTCTTAGAGAGGAAGTTACAACCATATGAAGACCATTTTCCTCTTGGCATAGATAAAAACTTTAAAACTTATCAACCTCTGAGTAATTAACAACGTGTTTTCTTTCAATGGTAATTTTACAAACAAAATTTGGCTGTAGCATGGGAAGTCCCCTATCACCCCTTCTAGCAAACTTGTACATGGAATATTTCAAACAGAACTTTTGTCGCCTATCAAACCCCATAATATGATCTGGCTTTTTTTTCTATACGTAGATGATATCTTTACTTTCTGGGACAATAGCTGGGGGACTTTAATGAATTTTTTAATAGGCTAAATTCGCTAGTTCCGACCATAAAATTTAAAACAGAATGGGAAAAGGACGGAAAACTGCCGTTCCTAGATGTACTGATCATAAGAAAACAGAACAGGTATGCATTTACAGTATATAGAAAACCCACCTTCAAAAATGTCTCCTACATTCATTTCTTAAGCTACCACGACGTTCCGTAAAAATCATGGTAGGTGCAACTTATTCTCAGAGGACTTAGGATATGTTCAAATGAGTACCTGGATAAAGAATTTAACACGATCCGCCAACACCTAACGCAACTGCTATATCCACCACACATTATCGAGAGGGCTATTAACAAAGCAAATAAAATATACTATAAAGGTCCCACTCACAACAGACAAATAGATTTCAACAACAAAATAAAGCTTCCGCACGATGAAAACATCCAAAAGGCCCGAACAACTCAGGCCTAATAATTAGCGGCATTTTCCATTATCCCAAATCCATCGAGAGTTCGATACTTAAATAACAAAAGGAAGAAGTTTACAAGATACTTAAATAACAAAAGGAAGAATAACAGAGCACAAGTTTCAGTTTGTTGCAAAAGATACCGTAGATTGATATATATATATATATATTAACATGTGAGGGAGTTGGTTGATCATGTATTATTCAATTTATGCGTAATTTTATGGCCCTCAAACCAACAATAAACCTGTAACCTGCCACTTGAAGCAAAAGTTAACCTGAAAGAAGATCGTTAATTAGCCAAAGATTTTGAGTTAAGGGTAATTAACCTTAAACAAAATATTTGAATGAATTTGATTTTAAGAAACGCGGTTCTTCCAAACATTCGGACAGAGTTTTTGCATACAAAGGCGTAGATTTAACCTGATTTTGCTTACCTAAATCCTAGGTATTTTACTGGAATAATGGGTTGAAGCTCACAATATAATAATGAGTTGGAAAAGATTGTAAAAGTATACCTAAGTGGTGGCTGAAAAAACAAGGAAAATGCTGAAATACTGAAATACAGTCAATCAAACTTCAACAAGAATCGGACTTACCCTGAATGTTTAGATTAAGCTTTCGGTCGAGGGACCTCAGACAGTCGATTCTGGCAGTCTTCCCAATTCACTAATTAACCTATCATGAAGAATGAAAACCCAAAACGGTTCTTCAAACAATATCGTTCCAGATCCATCGCGCATTTAACCTGTCACCCTAATTCAGGCCAAAACCACTAGGAATTTGGACCCGATTCCCAGAAAACAAAGTGAGGCTTATCGACGGCTTCAACAAGAAACGCAATCGACCTTGATAACATCGTCCCAATGCATAGAATAAAGCAGGGCCACCATAACTTTGAGGTCATTGGCGTAAACCCTTGTGAACTTCAGGTCCCCTAATGCCATAGCATATTTTGTTTACAAACTTTCCAGCCTATCGTGTGCCATTTGTCTATGGTTGATTGTTATTTTTAAATAGTGTTTCTGTGGGTGAATCGGACTAATATTCATAACTACATCGAGGCAACTGTAATATTTATAAAAAATATATATATATTATATATATATATATATATATATATATATATATATATATATATATATATATATATATATATATATATATATATATATACTGTGTGTGTGTGTGTGTGTGTATATAATTTTTTTTTTTTTTTTTAGTACGAATACATAACTAAAAGGAATGCAGGTGAAAAACTTTATTTGCATAAAACAAAATAATATACAAAACACCAATAAATACAGATATATAAAAACTTGTAATAAATATAAAACTAAATATAAAATCAATGCAGAATACTCACTCGTAATCCTGACTCTTCGTTCTGTTCTTGTTTTCTCCCTCCTCCATAGAAGAGTCTTGCATTTTTTTCCTCTCGACATGACGAGGCACAGGTGGAGGAGGGAGACGCACGCCCTTACTGCAGATGGGCTGCCTTTCGGCGGTCTGCTGCGCCCTCCACTGTCCCTTGGGTAGGCGCACTCCAATATATGACCGCAGAGTGGTACTTGCCATCACACTGCCCGAACCTGCAAAGTGCTACCTTGCAGGTGCGACAGACGTACTGGGTGTCTCTTCTTCTGCCATTCATATGGCACACCCTGCACCGTTTCTGCTTACGCCCCTCTAGGAACTCCAGTGTGTGATCCCCTGCCTGCAGCCGACACACAGGGTCGACTACCCGACGGGACTTTGGAATGTGAGGGAGGGCGGCGGTAGCAGGGGCGGCGTCATCAAGGGCTGCGGCAGCAGGGGCGGCATCAGCAGGGCGGCATCATCAAGGGCGGCGTTGGCAGGAGCAGGAAGATCGAGGTTGGCCCTCCTAGTGACATCTGCCCTATCTTCTCGGGGCAGATCTGGAGCTCGGGGCAGGGGGGCGGTGTTGGAAGGCCACTCCTCTGGATTAAAGTTTATGAGGGCATTCCTGGCCACCTCGAGAAACTGGATGTGGGACAACCTCCGGGTGTCGGAATTGTACCCATAGTAGAGGATGTAGGCATTCTGGAGGGCCAACTGAAGGAGGTATTTGAGGAGCTTCTGTGTCCACCTCCTGGTTCTCCTGGCGAAGGGATAATACTGGATGAGTTGATCAAAGAGATCAACTCCTCCCATGTGCCTATTTTAGTGCCCAATGACAGTAGGCCGTTGGACGCGAAACTCCTCATACGTAACTCAGCCCTGCCGACGTGTCTTCTTCCGCTGAACGATCTCTTCTTGGATGGGCTCATGACTCCTCATAATCATGGGCACGAGTCGGACCCCCTTCCAACAGATGACGAAGACATCTCCCTTCCGCCGCCACTCTGTTTCTCCTCTTGCCAGATGTTGCGGCTGGCTAGCGAACGTCTTGAGGACATACGGGGCCCTATGCACCAACCGAAGGGTACCACTGATGTGCACACCTGCTTCATACAGTTCCTGGGCCAGGAATACTGAATTATAATAATTATCCATAAACAGGTGGTATCCCTGGTTACGGAAACGATCCACAAGACCGAAGACAGTGTCATGCAGCGTGGAGAAGACCCCAGAATACACAGAGAAGTCCACGACGTATCCAGTGTTGGATTCCGCAATAAAAATTAACTTCACACCATATTTCTTTGGCTTCTTGGGGTTGTACACTTTTATACTTAAGGGCAGATGCCCTTTGTATGGCATCATCCCCTCATCCAAAGAAAGGTTCTTGGAAGGAACCACGAGAAACTGGCACCGTTCACGAATGTAGACCAACACTGGGTGGACTAAGATGAGGCGGTCGGGGTTATTCCGGGGTATGGCCCTTCGGTTGAAGGCGTTGAAATACCTGTCCAACGCCAGGAAACTATCATGGGGCATAATGCCGGGCACATTGGGGGTACTTAATAAAAAATTCCGCCTCCAATATTGCCTGACGTCAGCAGCAGGCATCATTCCAAAAAAAATGTGGAGCCCCAAAAAATGCGCCATGTCCGTGAGGTTGCAACCTTGCCAGCGATACGACAACGTCGTCTGTAGTTCCTCACGGCAGTACCGAGCGTAATCCGCCATCTCTGCAACGAGGTATTCCAGCAATTCCCGCATCAGGAAGAGCTGAATGAACCCCAGTGCAGTGAGAGGCACAGGGACGGTCAGTCCAGGTGCTGCCGTGAATGGGTGCATGTTAGGTGGGGTGGGGTCCTCCAACCACCCCCATCACTTTCGGACGAACGGCCTTAACCCAAGCTGCCGCGACATTGCGACTTTCTACGGGCCCGTGCGCGGGCACGACTTCACACTCCCACCCTCCCCACTGGCCCATCTCCCTCACTTTCACCATCACTTTCTGTCTCGTTCCCACCAGCCACAATCGGTGCCTCCTCCTCCTCCTCAGACTCTCCCTCATACGCACTGAAACCACTAAACCCCAGTTCACTTTCCTGCTGTGGCTCCCGTATGGACATTGGGGGCAAATACTCGTCATCGCTGACATCGGGCGTGATGTCCTCGTCACTAGATGACCAACTGCCATCAAAATTAGAACTTTCCACCTGCTCTCGATCGAGCTCCAACAAGTACTCATCAACGTCCTTTTGTTGGAGGCCTCCCAAATGCTTACGGATGCCCCTCAGGACACCCCGATGCTTCCTAGGGGTCGTAAAAGGCACAGGATGTGGTCGTTGGTCCCTTTCGGCCACACATGGCTGCACAACACGGCGTTGAAAAGCTGGGTCACCTTAGGTGCTTGGTCCCTCTCCATCATCCCAATCTAAAACTCTCCTCACACGCTCACTACCAACAGACAATATGCGCCTTTGACGGTCCTGACTACGTTGGGACATCTCTGCAAACCTCCTGTTGCGTCACAAATACGCTGACACTCACAAAAGTTCTGCAAAACATGAATGCGTCAAGAAATCGCTCTCCGACAATGCGCCGCTGATGCTTTGTAATGCAAGAAGGAAGAAATTGGCGGATGCGCTGCTAGGTGACGCTTGTAAACAAAACAACAGCGTGATCCGTGAACTCCCAGCATCCCTCAAGGAGCGTGATTTAAAACCTTTCGCAAACTAGGCCTATAATTAATTTTCCGCGAATATTTAAAAAAACATTTTGTAGTCAACGTACCGTACGTCCACTCGGCACCCAACAGACAATTTTAGTTTACGTACGATACGTCCAGTTGGCGTTTAAGGGTTAACCTGGTCAGGTTACTACTTGGTCTAGGTTTATATCTCCTTTAAGGATACAGGCTACATAAGAACCCCACTAAATATGTAGCCTTACAAATAGACTACCGTGAGATATCAGATTGATAGCTCAAGGGCGGAATTATTCTTTAGGGCTGGATCACGGATTCCAGGGAGGGTGGGGATGATGGTATTTCTTAATACTCTCAGTCCTAGCAAGTGGGTTTGGCTTACACTTGGGCCACTCTAATCATGTGCCATCCCCTGTCGGGTAGGGTAGGGGCCAGACATTCTGGAGTTGGTTCTCACTTGTGCCATTGGTGGAAGAATAAACTCCATGAAAAGCTGTTGATATCTTTTTAGTGTTTTCAGGTTTAATTTTCTTTTTAATACTTTAATCTTTATGACAAATAAAAAGAAAGATTCAAGTACCCCTCAGCCCTTTCATGGTATCGTCCCAGTATAGCTGATGACCGCTGGAACCCCGTCTGACAATTTTTGTTTGAAAAAATCCAAGTAACATACTAATGTAATTACACTGGAACCCTATGCTCCAGTACAGAACAAACCCAAAAGAAGTAAATATCATCTTGACCCAACCTTGACTCACTTCGACTCCCTCTTTGGGAGTGGAAGTTTGTCAAGGTTTCTAACCTTAGAAACAGAACAGAAAATTTCAGGCCTAAAGTTTGAAAATTACCTATTAAACAGACATTCAGTGGCAGAAATGTCGTTTAGACAGATAAGAGAAAAGACATGGCTTATAGAAGCCACAACAAAGAGTCAGTCTGAAGACTAGGCAGTCCCCAGTTTACGACAGGGGTTCCTTTCCTACGCCGCGTTGTAAATAAAAAAATCGTCGTAAACCGAAAAATCGTCGAAAATCATCAAAAGTCCTAAGAAAACCTTACTTTTAATGCTTTGGGTGTATTGAAAATTATGTAAACTGCATTTTTTATTGAGTTTTTCATCAAAAAACCTCCAAATTTTCATTATTCTGCTGCTTTGGAGCCATATTTCTTCCGTTGGATTGGCATACGACGCGTCGTAACCCTGGAACATGCGTCGTAAACCGGGAAATAATTTCTGATGAATATATTTGAAAAGCGTCATAACGTCGGAACGTCGTAAGCCGGACCCGTCATAAACTGGAGACTGCCTTTAAATATGTCTATAACAACAGTAGATAATTTAAATGTAAAAATTAAAAACATGACACTATGAATACCATTCAGGGTATCATTGTGGCTCCTGAGAACAGTGATGAATCAATTGAAAAGAGTATTCTCTTGGAATCTCTTAAAAAAGATATCCCAGAGTCCAAGATTGTGAGGTTTATAATATACTGAGTAAACAAAGAAATAAGCAAATGATAAAAATCTGAAAAATAAAACTTGAAGGTCAAGATCTACTTAAAAAAATAAAAATTTTAGGCCAAAACTGAGAAGTAAGACCATATGTCCCGAAGCCACTATAGTGTCAAAACTGTTGTAAATATGGGCATTTAAAGAAATATTGTTGAAATGAACCTGTAGGTGCATGCATATTGTGGATCTGAAGAACATGCCACACAATGGAATTGCAGTGAACCAAAGTGTGTCAACTGTGGGCAGAAACATCATGCAAGATCCCAAGAATGCATATAGTACATTACAATACGGAATTGAAAATGCTACAAGAAAGAACAGGGATGTATGTAAAAGAGGCTAAATTAGTATTGAAAGTGAGAGGAATTCAAGATCCTGCTAAGAAACTTACATATTCCTCAATAACAAGAACCAATAATGAAACAAAAATGTATACAGATCGAAGTAATGGAGCACCGAAAAGTAAATCTCAAGAAGAAATTAAAGCTTTAGAAATAAAAACTAAAATGGTAAAAAATAAAGAAACAGGTACAAGTGAGATGGGTAATAATTCATCCAGTTCATTTGAAATATTAATGCAAATAGGAACTCAGGAGAATACTGCTACGGAAGTAACAGAGGAGGGTCGTGATGGACTGGAAATTAAAGATAAAAAAAGACTTTTGGAGGGAACACTGCCCAAAATAAAGAAATCAACTATTATTAGAGCAACATCAGTTAAACCAAAGACAAAGGATATGAAGAAAAAACTAAAACAAGCTAAGAATATACCTTTATCTCCCAAAATAATAGTAAAACCTATGAAGACAGATATCCAAAACACTGAAGAAATGGAAAAGAATCATACCATAGATAATGATTATGTCAAGGGAGAAGAGATTACCCCATCACCAGTAATTGGTACAAGAGCAAATGAAACAAGAAATGTACATGAAAACACATATGGATATAATGATTGTTTTGTTGAATTGTGCAATAATAACAAAAAAAAAAAAAGATGGTTTAACAAACATTGTAAGAAATTTTATGAAATATAGAAAAAAAGAAACAACTGATTTGAGTACCCATCAAAAAGGTTGCAAGTGCATTGAGCGTGCAATATATTTAAAAGAAAAATGAATGAATGGCATGAGTAGATTCTTAGAAAAAATCCAAGTTGATAATACAAAAAAAGAAAGCAAAACTCGACCGCTATAACAAAATATTTTCAATAGCTATATTATACAATGGAACGTAAACGGTCTGCAGACCAGATTACACCTAGGAGAAATACAACGATTACTAAAAGAATATGAACCAGTGATGTTATGTTTACATGTCAACAAAACTGTATCAGCAGTAGGTAAATACGCCGTAGCAGCTACAGCGTGAGAGGAAGAAGGAAATTTAGGTATGGCCATATACTGTATATACATAAAGTAATTTATGACAAAGTACCTGTAAACAATACTAACTTGCAAATATTAGGTATTAAAATACAAATAAAAAATTATAATTATGTAATTTATAACTTATACAACCAACTTAATAAGAGTTACAACACTGATAAAATTAAAGAATCCTTCACAGCCATGGCTTCATTTGCTATTAAAGGTTGATTGAACATCCTAGATCCAGAGAAAGAGGAGAGAAGTCTGTGCCCAGTAAGAGCGCTTAAATATTACATCAAGAGAACATAGAAGATTAGAGGCCCAGCAAGGAATCTTTGGTGTTCTGTTAAGAACCCGTCCAGACCTATGTCTAAAAATGCTCTTATCTTTTTCGTAAGAGACCTGATCCTCGAAGTGCACACTCAAAGCGGAGAGAATGTTCTGCCTGGGCTTAAGGTTAGAGCGCACGACGTGAGAGCAGTAGCTACATCAGTTGTTTTTAAGCATGATCTCTCTCTCACTTCAATCTTACAGGTTACATTCTGGAAATGTAGGTCTGTTTTTGCTATGCATTATTTGCAAGACTTGGAGATATGTACGAAGGTTGCAGTACACCTGGACCGTTGTCTGTGGTTGGTGTAGTGTTCGGGAAGGAAATGTAGGAAGCAGCACTTCACCTTGACAAGGTGTTGAGTTCATGGGGTGGTGGTTATTTATACATGTGCTTTTTATGTGTGGTGTAGGTGACTACTTCTCTGGTTTTGTTTTTTATTGTACTGCGCCTTGGGCAGGGGCATTTTATTGTTGGCCTTGTTAAGGATCGGAGATTCCTTCGTTGCAAAGTTTACTTCATGCTTCGTTAGCAATCGGAGTACTCCTCTGCTACAAAGTCACCTACTTCAGTAGAGGCAACCCTGGCTATACCGCCATGCTGCTACTCAGTTGAGATGAGTGCCAACCAGAGGCATTATCTACCTGCGCAGCTCTCTCACCTGGTAAGAAACAGCAAGCATTGTTTCAATGCTAAGCCTATTTATTCTGTTCTCATTTCATTATCATTATTAATGTCTAGAGTACGAGATGTCCATGAATCCCCCCTCCTTCAATGTGGGTTCAGCTGAGTAATTACTGGGTAAGTTACTTATATAAAAATGACATTTTAATTATAAAATAAAGTTTTATATATACTTAACCAGTACAGGCAGTCCCCAGTTTACGACGGGGGTTCCGTTCTTACACCGCGTCGTAAACCGAAAAATTGTCAAAAATCCTCAGGAAATCTTACTTTTAATGCTTTGGGTGTATTGAAAGCGATGTAAACTACATTTCTGAGTCCAGTCCCGTGTCAGCCGGTGAAATTCCATTACAGCACGAATTTCTAGGTATAACAATGCTAGATATACCAGAGAAAAAGAGCTTTCAGGAAAGCTGGGGTTACTACCCCCAGTCGAGCGTCTTCTAGGAAGACGTCGGTATAATGAAGGGTGAGTGAAATACCACTACCACGGAAATATACTCGAAAGATCTCTCCTTATCAAAACCCCCGTAAAAGAGCGGTGAGCCGTTACAGCCCCCACACTCAACACCCGCCAGGACGGCGACACCAGCGCCACCTACTACATTCCATTTTCTAGCACGTGATAAATTCGTTTCTTTTGTGTGCTCGTCCCCTTTTTTGGATTGTTTTCATCATCTACAATGGCATCGAGCACCTTTTCCATCTCTAAGTTAAGTACCATCTTCTTGTGGGGTTTTGTTCTATTTTATTGGCTGTTTAGGTCTCGTGTTTTCATAAATATTGAGATCTTCTTATGACGCCACGGCGTCCCCACAGCCAACCATGTCGACCATGGGCGACTCCTTCTGTTCTTTCGGTTGGAGTTGTCTCCTCGTCGTTATAGAAAGATTTTAACCCCTTGAATTCCTTCCTGGTGGTTCCTTGCGGTGGCTCCCCTCCCTTTTTAGTTTTGAATTGCATTATCGGCCTGTCGGCCTTTATTAGGTGATGCCCGTCCAAGTACCCCAGGTTGGGTTCATTTTCATTTTGGTCTCAGTAGGCTATTATTTTATACTTGAAGATGGTGCTCTTCTTTTATTTTTAGTATATTTATTTATTTTTGTTTATTGTTTTTTGGTTGTGTGGTTTGCCTCTGGTGGGCCTCTCCCCCGAGGTAGGCTACGCTCCCTAATGAGCTTAATTTGATTTTGATTGTTTATGTGTGATGGTATTTTGTAGTGTAAGCTCCATCCCCTTGCCCTGGGTGCGGAGATCAGGTTGAGGGAGTTTTGGTTGCTGTTTCCTCCGGGGTCGTTTTACGGTGGATAGAGTGAGCCCCTTAGTTCTCTTCCTCCATTTGGGGGAATCGAGTTCTTTGGATGTGTTTCCTCTAGGCTAGTCGCCTCCTTACCCCCTTCTCGATCCCGGTTGGCTCTCGGCACAAAATTTCTCTCCCTGCTGCTTCCTCCTCCCCTTTTACACTCCTTCCTCTTTCCTAACCTATACTAGGTTAGGCCCATATTAGGCTTCGCCTAGCAAGGAGTTGGGCTTCGGGTTGTGTAGCTCCCTGGAGTAGGCTACCCTTCCAAGTTCATTTGGAGGGAAGGATGCAGTTGAGCGGGTGACATGTTTCTCCCTGTCTCCTGTCCCCTTCCGGGTAGCCTACTCCTCTCCACTACCCCCTACCCCCCCTCAGCCTTGCGACTCGTGCGGTGTGCGCTAGATGGCGTTTTCTCCGAGTTCAGGGACTCCTCCTATTGGTAGAGGGATTCGCTCCCTCCCATACCGTCCCTAGCTTCGCTGTGGTGGGGTGGGTGGTTTGTTTGCTCGAACGTGTTCGAATCACTTTCTCATACCTCTCGTCTCCCCATCGGGCTACGAAGTTAGGGTGAAATGTGTTGCTCCGCCTTATGTTACGAACATAGAGCACTTTACCCGTTTTGTTTCTCCGGCGGGGAGGTAAGGGTGGGAAGTTTCTATATCACGTAAGCGAAGCGGACCCCTCCGGTCTCCGGAGTAATTACCATCACTTGTTATTATTATTATTATTATTATTTTGTTTTTAATTTTAGATAAATCTGTTTATCCATATATACGTGAGTCCGGTCCTACACCCGGGGGCTCCGCCGTTATTTTTCTGGCAGCCCTTATGGTTAGTTCCTGGTTTCTCGTTCCTTCATTCCCCGGAGTCCTCCGGGGTCTGAACCCTACCTTCCACTCTGTGCATTTAAAGCTTATTGGCCCAGTTTATGATAAGGAGTTCTTCTCCGCCGGAGTATTCGGTTGTAGTTGAGTTTCCGGCCTTGCCGGCTTTAGATTGCTTAGAGTGTGAGGTTCATGTACTTTTATATTTACAGACTGTTCGCTGTGAGGAGCCGGGTGTACGCCTCCCTTCAACAACCCTACGGGCACGTAGTATGCCGGACCCACGCTGGTTGTGCGGTCCGACTTGACGACCTGGTTGTTTGGCACCCCGATGGTTGTGAGGTTTGCTTTGCTCTCTGCTCAACCATCCAGGATGAGTCGGTAAGTGACAGTCTTCCTTCCCCCGGTTCATGCTCCTCATGTTGTATATTGTTTATATTCCCGGTCTGACTTTTCGTTCCTAACTAAGTGCTGGTTTCCTTGCAGGCGGACGAAGCTTCCAAGAAGTCTGCCTTGGAATCCCTCCGGGCCTGGGTGGCTGGGTTCGGCAGGAATGTTCCGTCCGGGAAGCCCTACGTCCTCGGCGCCAGGTTGAGGACTTGCTTTATCCCGCGCACGGGTGGCGGCTGCAGTGCCTGAAGATCTTGCCACCCCAATCATCCAACAAATCCGGGATGCGACCCAGCCACCTCAAGTGGATATCCTGTACGCCGAAGTCTCGGAGGATGTTGCCGCCTTAAATCTCAACCTGGAACCAATGAATACGGAGCAGGACCAGGTGGTAAGTGGTGAGGTAAGTGAGGATGTTGGGGCGGGCCCCCCTTTGTTTGACTCCTGCTTCATCAGTGTCTTCTTTTGCAGGATTTGTGAAGTCTTCCTCCTTGGGTGATAGAGCTCCGTCTGCTATCCCCAAGTTGAAGTTGAAGACTTCATGGAAGGCGAAGGGCTACAAGTCCTCGACTTCCAAGAAGGCATCGCCCTTCCCCCCGTCGAAGGCTAAGGTTTCAGGACCGGTAGCCTCCGGGAGCAAATCTAGTTCCTCCGGCAAAGGCGCGAGTAAGAGGGCTGCAAAACCAAGCCCTCCTCGCCAACCTTCTTTGATGCACAAGCCCTTGCCACTGAACTTTACAAAAGTTTCACGGAGGACCTAGATTCTAGGTTTGAAAAAATCTCCGATAAGTTTGCCAATTATGACAACATACTGCCAATTATGACAACATACTGGCAGGTTTGGCTCGCCAACCTCTGGCAGAACCACAGTATACTATCCCCGACACTGCGGACCTCCGCCCGTTCGATGTCGGTAACCCTTGGCGCCGCGCACTCCGGGCCATCAACATGATGGCAAACTTACAGTGGAGGGTCTGGGCACGAGACGGTTGGAGGAATTGGAGTTCTTCCCCCCCGATCTCTTGCCCCCTTATCCAGGCTTCGTGAGGCTCACAGAAGAAGCCTGGATTCGGTCAGACAAGGTTCCTAGGGAGACTGTCATCATCCCTAGGGACCAGGCTCAGTCGGCTCTCCTGCGCACTCTGACGGAGTGGCAGGCAGTAAACACGAAATTGACCCCTTTCAAGGGCAATTTTACGATGTTCGCCCTGGGAGAAGACCTTCCCACTCCTTGCATGGACAATGTTGCTCTGGCTACGGCCCGAGCATGCTTTGAAGGTAATCCCTTACCACAATTAAGGAAACAGATCCTACTTCCCTGGTATTCCCAGGAAGTAATGAGTTCTGGGTGGGCGCCCGTCCACTTTCACTGTCGGGGAAGCTGGACCCCTTCTGCGCTTCCACGCAGTTTAGTGAACAGCTCCCAAGCTGCCGGAATCTTTATTGAAGGCGGAGTTTGAGGCCCGGACTAAGTTAGCCGGTCCTTGAGCTCCGGCTGTCTTACTGAGGCTACTGCCATCTCCTGCTCAGGCAGAACCCTTTTTCCAGGTTCTAGCTAAGTCCTTCCTGGCGAGCTTCCAGTCGGACTTGCATGAGTTCATCATGGCCAGACTGGAGTGCAGGAAATTCATCTTTGCTGATGCTACTATCCGCCACGAGCCTAACAAGCTCATTAAAAGCTCGATCTGGGGACCTAACCTCTTCCCTGAAGACGAGGTTACATCCGTTATGTCTGAGGCTACACGGGCCAATCAGAGTCTGCGCTCTCGCTGGGGCATTTCCACTTATAAGCGCAAGACCCCAGAATCGGCCGGCCCCAGGCGAGAGGAGGCAAACGCTTCAGGAGGCATAAGAGGTCCCATCAGGCGGTGGTCAAGCCGTCCCGGTCTCGGCAGTGGCCCAACCATCTACTTCTAAGGCCCACCCCCAACAGTATGTGTTGGTCCAACCAGCTGCGCCCTCTTATGTGTCCTCACCAGCATACAACCCTACATATGAGGGCCGTGGGTTCTTTCACGGCCTCAATAGGGTTGCAAGGGAGGAAGGGGCAAGGTCCCCACAGAGGAAGGTCTAACACCACCCCAAGAGGAAGACCTGGACGTGGTAGAGGGAATAAACCCGCTCCCTCCCACTGAGAGAACACAGGTAGGCGGTCGCCTGTATTGGTTCAGGGACCAATGGACCTTCAGCCCTTGGGCACACAGCATTGTGTCCAAGGGACTGGGGTGGAGCTGGATCAAGAACCCTCCCCTCTAACAAGATTTTACCAGCCACCCACATCAATCCTACAGGATTATGTAACAGAATTGCTCAACAAACGAGCAATAAAGAAAGCAAGGCACCTAAAGTTTCAAGGCAGGCTATTCACTGTTCCCAAAAAGACTCCGATCAGCAAAGAGTGATCCTGGATCTGTCGCGTCTAAATCTCTACATAAAATGCGACAAGTTTCGCATGCTTACGGTAGCTCAGGTTCGGACTCTACTTCGGCGTGGGGCCGTCACCACCTCTATCGATCTTTCAGACGCTTATTATCACGTCGATTGCGCGGAACTTCTCTCAGTTCCTCGGTTTCAGACTCGGGAATCAAGCCTACTCCTTCAGGGTCATGCCCTTCGGTCTGAACATTGCACCCAGGATATTCACCAAGCTGGCGGACACGGTAGTACAGCAGCTCGGTCCCAAGGAATTTCCCTAGCAGCGTACCTGGACGATTGGATAATCTGGGCACCAACTGTTCCGGAGTGTCAGGAAGCCACGTCCATAGTCATCAATTTCCTAGTCACTGGGTTTTCAGCTGAACAGAGAGAAGTCCCGCCTGACTCCGAGTCCCGGTTTCAGTGGCTGGGTCTCCAGTGGGATCTGTCCTCCCACACGTTATCTCTCCCGCCTCCCAAGAGGAAAGAGATAGCATCTCTCACCAAGAGATTTCTCAAAAATCCATCGGCATCCCGTCGATCCCAAGAAAGAGTCCTCGGGTCTCTTCAATTTGCCTCAGTGACAGACCTGCTCTTGAAAGCCAAATTAAAAGACATAAACAGAGTGTGGCGGAGTCGAGCAAATGCCAAGCTCAGGGACAAGGTCTCCTCTATCCCTCGAATCTTAAAGACAAGACTGCGGCCTTGGACCACAGTCAAGGGCCTGTCCAAAACAGTTCCGCTTCAATTTCCCCCTCCGGCACTAGTTATCCACACAGACGCTTCTCTAAGCGGCTGGGGGGGATATTCACCAAAACAGAAAGTACAAGGAACGTGGTCCACAATGTTTCAGCAGTTCCATATAAATACCCTGGAAGCTATGGCGGTCTTTCTAACTCTGAAGAAAATCCGCCCTCCCAACCGGATTCATATCAGGCTGGTGTTAGACAGCGCAGTGGTAGTTCATTGCATCAACAGGGGCTGCTCCAAATCAGGTCGAGTAAACCAAGTAATGGTAGCTATCTTCTCCCTGGCGAACAAGCACGGCTGGCACCTGTCAGCCACCCACCTAGCGGGAGTCCGGAACGTGGTGGCGGATTCCTGTCCAGGACTACCCGTTGGAGACGGAGTGGTCCCTGGATGCGGAATCTTTCAAATGGATTTGCCGCCGGGTTCCGGGCCTCCAAGTGGATCTGTTCGCAACGGAGAGCAACTTCAAGCTCCCCTGTTACGTGGCCCCCAACCTGGACCCTCAGGCGTACGCCACAGACGCAATGACAGTAGATTGGAACAATTGGGAGAAGATTTATCTGTTCCCTCCAATAAATTTACTGCTGAAAGTATTACACAAACTCAGGACATTCAAAGGTCAACCAGCCCTAGTAGCCCCCTACTGGCCGAAGAGCAATTGGTTCCCTCTCCTTCAGGAACTGGGATTACGGAGTCTTCGGATTCCCAAGCCCATTCTGACCCAGACAGTACAAACCAAGACTGTGTCAGCTTCCTCAAGGATTCAGAATGCCCTAGTTTTATGGACTTTATAAAGTTCGCAGCCCAAAAAGGAGCGAACATTGACCCTGTCAACACTCTGTTTTTAGAATCAGATAAAAGAGATTCTACTCTTAGACAGTATGACTCAGCAGTCAAAAAATTAGCCTCCTTCCTGAAAGCATCTGAAGCCAAAATCATGACGACTAATTTAGGAGTTTCCTTCTTTAGGTCACTGTTTGAGAAAGGCCTGGCTCCGCCACTATTACCACAGTCAAGTCGGCATTGAAGAAAGTATTTCTTTCGGCTTTAAAATCGACCTTACAGATTCCTATTTTTCATCCATCCCCAGAGCATGCGCTCGTCTGAGACCAGTATCACGTCCACATTCGGTTACGTGGTTTCTCAATGACGTCCTTAAGTTAGCATCAGAGTTGGATAACTTCCATTGCTCTTATCAGGATCTGTTAAGGAAGACTTTATTTTTGATTAGCTTGGCTTCAGGTGCTAGAATCTCAGAGCTGTCGGCTCTCACTAGAGGTGATAGTTTTGTTAACTTCCTCCCATCTGGAGAGGTCCTCCTTTCCCCTGACCCTAGATTTTTAGCTAAGAACGAAGACCCACAGGACAGGTGGTCTCCTTGGAAGGTGGTGCCCTTCCTCAAGACCAATCTTTATGTCCAGTTTATACACTTAAATCTTACCTCTTAAGAACTCCACAGAGTAAGTCGGGTCCTCTTTTTATCAGGGAGAAAGATGGTACTCTTTCTCTGAATGCTATAAGGCAACAAATTCTGTATTTCATTAAACAAACCAACCCAGACTCAGTTCCTAAAGTTCATGATATTTGAGCAGTTGCTACTTCTATTAATTACTTTCATAATATGGACTTTTCAGAGTTATCAAAATATACGGGTTGGAAATCACCTCTAGTGTTTAAACGCCACTATTTAAAAATCGCTCAAAGCCCTGAAATATTTTACAATAGCAGTGGGAAGTGTC
Organism: Macrobrachium rosenbergii; assembly: GCF_040412425.1. Classification (NCBI taxonomy): domain Eukaryota; kingdom Metazoa; phylum Arthropoda; class Malacostraca; order Decapoda; family Palaemonidae; genus Macrobrachium; species Macrobrachium rosenbergii. Next base: position 46,272,807 of record NC_089781.1, read on the forward strand.
ATCTCCCACCTTAAATAATCATTTCCTTATCCTTTCCTTTTCCCCCGCCCGCCTGCCTCATTTACTTCTCTGCTTATTCTCCTGGTTGTTTATGCCTCACTGCCTAGCCCCTCATATTGATGTATCTTGTATCTACTGATGGAAAAGTGTAATCTGACTAGCCATAATTGTTTTCTCTTATGGGGTACTGGACGGTTTTTATTTGGCTCCACGTACCCCAGATATGTGTATGTGTTAATTTTCATTAGTCTTGTCTCTTACGTGTTTAGCCTAAGTTTACGTGTATAGTATTAAGGTTGTATTTGCTTGTTCTGTGCACATTTCATGTTTCACTACCTTTAAGTAATTTTAAGATTTTTGAGGTTTTTTCCCCGTCATACCGGGGACCTCCCCTTGTTTTATAGTGCTAAGTTTTTTGATGTGCCTTAGATTTAAGATACCTTACTTTTAGTATTCTTGCTTCATGAAAGAGATTGCTTGATTAAAATTATTTTCGTTACAATTTTGCATTTTCTTCAGATTACCCCCCTTTTTTCCCAGTAGTGGCAGTCTTGGCATGATTCTCTATCACTATTTCACCGGCTGACACGGGACTGGACTCAGAAAAGGGATTTTGACAGAGGAAAAATCTATTTCTGAGGAAGGTCCCGTGTCACCCGGTGACCCTCCCTAACTGACCTAGTACTCCCCCCCCCTACTTGCACATGCCAAGTCTGGGGTTAGTGCTAGCATGGAATGAAGTAGGTGGCGCTGGTGTCGCCGTCCTGGCGGGTGTTGAGTGTGGGGGCTGTAACGGCTCACCGCTCTTTTACGGGGGTTTTGATAAGGAGAGATCTTTCGAGTATATTTCCGTGGTAGTGGTATTTCACTCACCCTTCATTATACCGACGTCTTCCTAGAAGACGCTCGACTGGGGGTAGTAATCCCAGCTTTCCTGAAAGCTCTTTTTCTCTGGTATATCTAGCATTGTTATACCTAGAAATTCGTGCTGTAATGGAATTTCACCGGGTGACACGGGACCTTCCTCAGAAATAGATTTTTCCTCTGTCAAAATCCCTTTTTTATTGAGTTTTTCATCAAAAAAGCCTCCAAATTTTGATAATTCTGCTGTTTTGGAACCATATTTCTTCCGTCGGATCGGCGTACGATGCGTCGTAACCTCAGAACGTCGTAAGCCGGACCCGTCGTAAACCCGGGACTGCATGTATAGTAAAATGAAGTAGTCAGTGTTGAAAATTTTCTTTATGCAGTGTTCAGCTTATGTTCAGCTGTTAAATGTGGAAAGTTGCAATAGTATTTGTTTTTCTTATCCTGGGGCCCTTTTTTTCAGGGCAAATAGTTTCTTGTTGAAAAATGAGCAATAATGATACAGTATTACATTGCATTATATCCTAAGTTATACTGTCCGTAGATCAGCATTTGGTCCATTTCGTGATTCTGTGAATGTTTTGTGGTTTCTATAGAGGAGACTTACTCTATAGTTAACTCTCGTGTTGAGAGCACTATCTCAGGGTGTTCTGAATTTTAAATGTTGACTGAACAGTATTTGTATCTCAGTAATATAGGAGTTACACATAGAATATGTGTCCATTGTTTTCTATGAAAGAGCACTAGACTTTCTAGAAAACCAACAAGTATGGAGGGACTGGTATTTTCTGTAGGGAAATGCTAGGAAGATAACTTTTGTTTTGTGATTAATTGCACATTCCATGGGTTGAGCAACATTCTTTACTATACTGAATCTTTTTCTGTCTGCCATGAGGGCAGTACAGTAGTGGCATTGTTACACATTAACACCTTGTGTTTTACAGAAGTATATGCTAATCTGTGAATATTGTGGTGCAGCTTGCAACCTATTCAACTGAAATAGTAATGCTCCTGGTCTCTGATCTCCTAAGTTAATTGAATGAAAAGTGATGGTGGAGAGGATTCTGGGTATGTTTATACTCTCAAGCCCACTGAAGCCACACTCATGAGACACAGTCCAATTCAAAAATCTATTGTCAACCTTTTGAAAAATGATTCCAAATGTAAAATGAAGGAGCCCCAAGATTATCCAAACATGATGAGTATATACATATTAAATATCCAGATTCTAGGCACCAAACAACAGGTTTTGAAGTAGGAAAAACACATTTTTGGTAGTTGCTGTTGATTCCTGAAGGAGTTAACCCCCATGGTGTGCCAATGCTCCATGGTGACTAGACTAGTATCAAATGAATATTTTTTTAGCCTGGTCTTGTAGACAGGTGTTGTGTTGTGATGAAAACACTATGACACGTGATAGAGTATAATGGACTCAAAGATAAGAGGGCACTTTCCCTTATCTTCAGCGAAGCTGAACTCAGTTTTTCCTACGTCAAAAACTGTAAGAAGTGACTACTGCGCATGCGTGCCTGCCATCTTGTTTACAACCAGGGCGGGCAAAAGACCAGCCACATTACTCTCAGCTGGTTAATAGAGGATAATCCCTAGCCCAAATCTTGTGCCTTTTCGTCAGGTTTTTCCTACATCAAAACCTGTTTTTTGATAGTGTAGTTGCTTGTTTCATCCTCAAGGAGCTTTACAAAAGAAATTGACAGGTGACAAAAGGCTTAAGCTCTCAAAATTTTAATCTCAAAAACCCAAAGAAAAACAAGAAACATTTCTGGTCCAAGGTCAAGCCACAAGTTTCAAGCCCCATTCCTTATTCAAAAAAACCCTGTAGGGTTTTGGTAACAAGAAATGAGAAAATAAACAAGAACTTGCATTTTTAGGTTGAAGTTCTGTATGGTGGGTGTGGTTGCAGTCTTAACGCATCTTCCCCAGCAGTAGTCAGCATACTCTCCCATTAGGAAGACCCCTGGTTTTCTACTGTAGAACCCATGGGGTCGGGAAGAACCATACCACCTACTGATCTGCAGTGTAAACGAATTTGTTCGAGCTCATGGCAGTAATGTTTTAAGAGCACTGTCTCTGATGCCCACCCTGTACTTTCAGACTTCTTCAAAAGAGACATTTCTGAAGATGGCCATTGATGTACTTACTTTCCTAATATCATGTGACCTAGGAAAGGAGTGTGGGTTTGCCTTTTTAATGAGGGACACTAAAATTATTCTTAGCCATTGTAGAGAGAGTGGTTTATTTGTGCTAGGGTGTAGGAAAATCAGACCATCTGGGATGTTTGCTGTGACCTCTAGGTAAACCTTAAGTACTTGATCTGGGTATAGTGTTTTGTCTGCTAATTTGAGCTTTCTTATAAGAATAAGAGACTGGATCCTCATTCTTGGCCAGGAATGATGGGCCAGGGGACAGTAATAATTGATTATCAGCAGTTTGTGTGATATATCTTCCCTGCCTAAGAGAGCCCAGCTCACTCATACGGGCTCCTGATGCTAATGCAATTAGGAAGATCGCCTTTTGTAGCATGTGAGTTGCAGTTGTATTGGGTCTGGTGAATTGAGGAGTAGATAGAATTCTAAGTACCCTGTTCATCTAAGTACCCTGTTCAGGGACCAAGTAATTTGAAGTCTTTTGGAGTGTGTCTTTGTAGAGCAAAAGACCACAGAAGGGAAATAACAACTTTTATGCTGGAATCAGTCCCGAATTCATAAAGCAAGGGTTCCGTAAATGCTGCCTTGTATGCCATGATTGATGTAACCGCAAGACGTTTGTCTTCAAAGAGGTATATCAGAAAATGTAAGAGTGTTTCTTTAGAAATCTCAACTGGGCTCTCAGTATGGATATAATCTAACCATATCTTCCATATGGACTGGTATTGCTGGATAGATGATGTCCATAGTTTTGCACCAGGTACCTAGCAATGTTGGGCGAGTAGTTTTCACAGTAGATATTTTAAAAATCTATATGTGAAGGTCTTGGCTCAGAAAGGAGGATGCGAAAAACAATTTTCCCCCTCTTTCTGGGATAGAACAGCGGACAATAATGGAATTGATCTTTTCACCTGTTGTTGAAGTGATAGGAACCATTGCCTGTTTGGCCAATTTGGGCTATTAAGTAAGCTGTTCCTTTGAAGGTTAGGAGTTTGCTCAAGACCTTCAAAATCTGGGACAATGGAGGAAAAAAGATATATTGTCCTTCACTTGTTCCAGTCTTGTAGGAAGGCATCTCTTGATATTGCTTGATTGTTTGAGTTCAGAGACACAGTTACTGGGAATTTGTGATTCTCATATGCGGCAAACAGGTCCACTTCCGGTTGTGGAAGAATGTTGGCTGTTGTTTGAAAAGAGTGGTTGTCTAACATCCACTCTGTTGAGGCTTTCGTTTTCCTTGTTAGAGAGTCTGCTATTACGTTGAGAGACCCTGTGAGGTGAATTGCAGACAGGTGCCACTTCTCTACGTGTGCCATCCGCAGGATGGCTAGCATTACCATGTTGAGAGGAGGTGAACATGTTCCCAATCTCTTGATGTCGGACATTGCAGTCGTGTTGTGTAGAACCAACAAAATATGTCTCTTGTGGAGGTTTGAGTTTTTTGAGAGACAAAAAGGCAGCCATCAACTCCAGGAAATTGATATGACACTTCCCCAGAGTAGCTGACCTTCCCTGCCACCTGACGATCCTCCCAATGTCCTCCCCAGCCTGTCAACGAGGCATTTGTGTGTATTGTCACTCTTACAGTTGGAGGAGTCAGGGTGACCTGTTTCACCAGATATTCCTTCCGGGTCCAAGGCCGAAGTATCTCCCCAACTTTCTGATTCTTTTGATGAGATCTGTCTCGCATCTTTTTCCTTGCGTGCGATAGCCAAAATTTGTTCATGTTTTTCAATTGCAATCTGAGTATTGGATCTGTTACTGATGCAAACTGCGGGAGACCCATCATGCATTCTACTTGCCATCTGGAAATTCTGGGCTGTGTTAGGAACCTTTCGATGCTTTTCCTTATTCTGTTCTGAGTTTTAATGGGGAGAGACAACAGGCCCTGAAGAGTATCCCAACACAGTCCCAGCCACTGAAAGCATCTGCTGGGCATGAGGCAAGATTTTTCCCAATTTATTATAAAACCTTTGACTGGAGTCTGTTGACCACTGCCCTTAGGTTTTTCAAGCACTCTTTTCAAGTGGACACCCAGATTAACTAGTCATCTCGGTAAGCTTTTAGTTGTATTCCTTCTTTCCTGAGTTCCTGGACAACTACCGTTGCTAATTTTGTAAAAATTCGTGGAGCAATGTTTAGCCCAAAAGGCATGACTTTGAACCTGTATGTATCTTTCCATATCTGAAACCCTAGGAAGGGGCGAAAGGGAACGGCCATAGGATGTGCCAGTGTAGGCAGTCCCCAGTTATCAGCAGCCTCGGTTACTGGCAGTCTGGTTTTACGGCGCTTGTCTAGCGATGACGATAGCCAGATTTTCGTCGCTGATCGCCTCTTATTGGCGGCGCTGATCACCGGTTATTGGCGCCGCTAACCGGTTATTAGCGCTGTAACCAGGGATCAGTGCTATTATCGCCAATTTTCGGTTGTCGTCACGCCGTCGGGAACGAAACCCCGCCGATGACCGGGGACTGCCTGTATGTGTCTTTCAGATCTATAGAAACTGTCCAAGTCCCTTTTGGAATGACTGAACATACTTGGGCAATGGTAGTCATCCAAAACTTATGGCTAACAATGTACTTGTTCAATGTTGGCAGGTCGAGGATCACTCTTCATCCAGAGGAATCCTTTTTGGGAACACTGAAGAGACGTGCTTGGTGGGAAATATACACGTTTCTCTATGTCACCTTTTAACTGGGCCTTCTGCACGCAATCTTCCAGAGAGGGGTTTGGTTCTTGAAAGAACCCCTTTAAAGGCTGGGTTTGGGGGGATGAGACCTTTTCCACCTTAGCCCGTTGAGAACAATGCTGTGTCTCCAAGGTGAAGACTTCCATTCCCTGTGGTGTCTTTGAAGCTGACCCCTGACCAAACAATTCCTATTGATATTCCCCTCTTCCTCTACCTTTCCCTTGATAGGCATTCCGGGCGTTGCTTTTCCTTTTCTTTTTCCTTTATAAGACAGTTTTTGGACCTTGTGAAAAGGATGTCCTCTCTGATGCTGCTGCTGGTGTACTTTGAAGGGGGTTGTCCCTTCTGACCACCTAGCTTTTATGAGGAAAAGTTTTGGGGGTGACTGCAGGCTTATATGGTTTTTGATCAAAGCGAGCCTTTTTTGAATTGGGTAAAGGGAAATTTCGGGTTTTTGTTTCCTGAATTTTCCTTTTCCCAGAAGAGCGTACACTGTACAATTTTGTTGGTGTGCTTGCTCATTGACTTGAGCTACAACAGAATCCTCAAACAGGTCCTTACAGAGGGGGTTAGACTGTAATAAAGCAGTCACATTGGGAAGTGGTTTGTTGGAGCCTTCCAGTGTTTCCATTCATGCTTTTAAGCGCCAGACTAAAAGTCATAGAGTGCTTCCCATAGGGTTCTCATAAGACTTTTAGTCACAACAGCAAAAAGTGTCCTGGAATTCTATGGAAGCCTTTTGGTGGCAACTTCTAGCAAGGTGGAGAGGTTAAGATACTAAGGAGAAGAGTCCTAGCATGGAATTTTGACAAAGCGTGTTGGTGGAGTTTTCGAAACCAGGAGAACTATGGCGAATGGTTTTAGTTCTGCCATTGGCTTCCATTTTCTAGTTACTACATAATTATGAAGTTTTCTTCACCTGGTTAATTATTTTAAAACTGAAGGGACAGAAGACCCAGGGTGCTTGGTGAGCAAGCTGGGTTTTATTCATATTGAGAGTATAGATCCACCTACCGTTGACCTGGTAAAGGGTGTCATCTATAGCTTTTAATGCTGTATTCCCACATAAGAGAACTGTTTCCATTTGAGGTTTCTCCATGTCTGGAAAAGGTGGTTTCAGGCACCATTCTGTATTAGGGAATGCTGCCCTGTCTCTAAACTCCATGTGTACAACTTCAGTCATGGTTTTTCTCTCATTAATTAGATACTTACCATCAGGAGAGAAAATACACATTGAAGAGTCTTGCCAAGGATTATCAGTATCATCAGGGGAGAATATTGGAGCCCCTTTTGTGTTTTGACCTGAAGCTTTGTAGTCCGAACTGGCCGTTTTGTTGGCTCCAGTTGGAATTCTAACCTTTTACCTTGTTTGGTCAGAGTTTGTTTCCACTCTCCCTTTTCGGTTGCAGGATGCAGTACTTTTACACTTTGGAGTGTACATCACTGACTTGATTTCTTTAATTTCCTGTTTGGAATCATGCAATATGTCCACTATATATTGCCGTTCTGTGGCAAGGGCATCTTTGATATTACTCATAATTTCCCCATGGAACTGATCAAATGCTGCAAACTGTGCGTCCCTTTTGTGGGATCTTGGATAATCTGACTGAGCATCCACAGCTGAACTGTGACTGCCTGTCTACCCAGGGGGCAGAGGTCCTGGGTGAGTTACTATACCCCTCGAAAAATGTAATCATTTCAATTGGGGTTAAGTGAATCCTTGTATCCCTTTTGGGGGAAGGATCCTGATCAGATTCTGAAAGCTGCATAGGGGATTGAATTCCTTCTGGAAAGTTTCTCCCACAGTTACCTGAAGGTTGTGTCCCTGATCCTTCTGGGTTCAGCAAGGTCATTTCAGCAGCAATATCAACTTCATTTGTAAAAAAATCACCTCCAAGAGGAACTTCCACTATTTCCTCTGCAGGGTTAACCTGGGAGGTATTGGGGACTGATGTTACTGGGTTTTGGCCCAAATATAGATCTTCTGAGAAGGGGTTAAATATTTGCTGCCAGAGTTCTGACAGAAAGATATAATATCCCCCTTTGTGAACCAAGTTGTTATTAGAAACTAATTAGTATAAGTTGTTTTTAATAAGGGAAACTTTTGTAAAACCCTGTATCATTAGTATATTATATCCTGCATATTAATTTGATTACTAGTGTGTAAATGTAATACCTTTTATAAAGTATCTAAATTAACTTAAACTATTTTAGGTTTAGGTTAATTTTGACACCGTACAAGGCTGTATTACTTAAACTGTTAGTCCTTTTGCAATGGCTATGTGAAATTTTAATTCTAAATTGTCATGCCATACAGACTTATCTTCTGTGAACTAATTGGTTAACTATCCCAAGCTACTGCTTTATATGGCTTAGGTTAATCCTTCTAGTATAATCTATGTTAATCTAAGCATAGAAGATTTCTTAGAGGATTATGCTTAACCTATTCTAAGCCGGTTCTTTTTCTAGGTTTATTTAAAAGCCTTAGGATATAAGCTATACAAAAATTAATCCTCTTATAATCTGATTTTTTTCTTTTATGTAGCCGAGACTACCTTTTGTCTGATACTCAGCCACGCTGTTTCTAAATTAACAGTAGGATATTCCCGTTAAAAGGGATTTCTACTTAATCTGGTTAGGCTATTGCCTGTTCTAGATTTATATCACTTGTAAGAGTACAGGCTACATAAGACCTTAACAGTGTGATTGATCCTAGAATACTGTTTATATGTACTCCTAGGCTTATTTGTTCTTTCTTAGCGTAATACTGTATAGGGTATTACCTAATCCAGATTTTTATAGATCGCATTTAAATGTACAGTATAGGCTATATAAAACTAGCAACTTACCAATATGTAAACTTACACTTAGGCTACTATTTTTGTCTAACCCAGGTTGTTGTTTGTATCCAGTCCTAGGTTATTTGGTCTACTATATAAAATAGTAACCCAGTAATTTGTAATCTTATAGCTAGGCTATCACTTACTCTAATGTAGGATACTGCCTGATCTGGATTATTTAATTCACAAGGGTATGGTTATGTAAAACACAATTGCCTTAAGGCTAGGCTACCGTCTCATCCAGCACAGGTTATTGTTTTCATCTAGTCCTAGATTACATGGTCTAGGAAAATGATTTACAGGTAGTCCAATAATGGGATTTTTTGTAAATGTTTATCATTTAACCCAACATAAGATATTGCCCAGCCCTGGATTATTTTAGATCATGCTTAAGTATAGAGGCTATTTAAAGGGAAAAATTCTGTAGCCTGTTTATCAAATTCTAGGACCCTTGGCTGCTGTAAACTAGGGCCATAAAAGAATATGTCTTGAAAGGTTCATAATTACTTTGATTTAGGTTGCTACCTAATCCAGGTTATTTAAATCACCTTTAGGATATGTAATCCTAGGTTATAGGCTACAGACAACATTTACTATGGTCAAATTATTCACACTGAATTTGTTACGCTACCATCTCACGTAGGCTACACATAGGCTATTGTGGACAGCGTTATCGGAAAGGATTATCTGAATTAATAATAAATTGTGGAACATTTCTTTATTTAAAACTTCTAAATAGAATGATCAAAAATTCAAAATTTTTTGGTCCTTTTGTAAATAACAGAGAATGTGCTCAGAAAACAAAGTCTGGTTTCCAGCTTCCTTACATAAAATAAACACTTGTTCTTCAGTTTAAACTAACAGTTTTTAACTGGAGCTTAAAAATGAGCACTTAACTTTCAAGTTTAGATGTTTCCATGATTCTCGCTGATGGAAAAATTTGAAATCGAAGCAATTTTGTGAGAAGCACTGAAACGTCATGCACACAATTTCGACTAGGAGAGGGTAATGTAGCTGGTCTTTAGCCTGGCCTGGTCATAAACAAGATGGCAGATGGGCATTCACAATAGTCACTTGCAGTTTTTGACGTAGGAAAAATTGGGTTCAGCTTCGCTGAAGATAAGGGGAAATGCCCTCTTATCTTTGAGTCCATTATACTGTATCATGTGTCATAGTGTTTTCATTACAACACAATACCCTGCTACAAGACCAGACTAAAAAATATTTCTTTGATACTAGTCTAGTCACCATGGAGCATGGCACACCATGAAGGGTAGCTTCTTGAGGACGAAACAAGTGACTGTGCTATAAAAAATAGTACAATTTTTAGTTATTTGTGCACCAGCCTCTATTATTTCTTTAGTTGTTTTACACTCATTGTTTCAGTGTTCCAGCTGTTCTTTTCACTGAGACTAAATTCTAATTCGGTAATGAATTCACTGTTTCAATTTTACTTGTCTTCAATAAGCTTTCTATTTCAGGAGGGTAAGCCAGTACAGTATCAGTATAAAAATAAGTCTCAATACCATCCTTGTAATGGAGATTGAACACTGAGGATAGAAAAATAGGGGTGACAGAAAATCAGCTTTATAACAGCAAAGTGAGATTCACTGATTCAATAAATAGATTGTTCTTGGATTCAGGAAGCTCACTTCAATTAAAAGAGCAGTTGGAAGGGAGAGACAAGAAGTAGTGAGTTTGTTTGGGATCTGAACTAATGACAGAGGTGTGGAAGATGGAAGAGTTTGACAAAAAGAGCTGGCCTTCTTTTCCCTTAACAAGTTAAGCCTCTAACTGAATGGTAAAACTGTAGTTGCTTCAAGTGAGAAAGAGGAACCCATGTCTATTAATGAAAATAGACACATATGCAGATGGGTGAATGATATTCGTAATAAATTTTCCTTAATATTTCAAGACAACCACAAGTGACCTGACAATATGTAAAGCCTAGATTTCAGGTTTTTTCATGATTTGAGGTTTCAACAAACCCTTTAGCTCCGGGAAATCTAGGTAACTTAAATGCTTTGTATAATTGAAATTGATTGCCAACCTTCTGACCCTTCAGATTATTTCAGGCAACATGTGTAATGAAATGTGGCATAAGTAACTAACTTGATGGCAGTACAAATCATGTTTTCGCTCTCTGTTAATCATTATTTTAAAGAAAGTTGTAATGAAATTTGGAATTCTGAACAAATTATGTATGATATTCCATTGTTAATTTGTACAGTACATAATGTAGTAATGGCAATACATAATTGCTTATGTATTTGTATTGACAAATTTCTTTCTTTGCAGAATCAGTTGACCAGAGCAAAATTCACAATAATTGATCCCTTATTGCCTGGTTCTGGACGTGGAGTAAAGTTTTCTGATGTAGCAGGCGCAAAGGAAGCAAAACAGGAAGTTATGGAGTTTGTTGATTTTTTGAAGAATCCTGAAAAATATAGAGAACTTGGGGCAAAGGTAAGACTATGTTTTATCTTTGTATGGAAAAGCCGTTATGTATGCACACACTCATTCACTGATGTGGGTGAACTTGCTAGAGCTTATTTTGTTAAGTGTTTTCATGTTTGATCATGTGCATACTATGAAGAAATATATTAGGGTAAATAATAAGAACTAGATTATAAGAGTTAATTTTTAAATCAAGTAATCATTAATCATTAATCATTGATAACCTAATTCTATGGTTTGAAGCTTGTGACTGTATTAAAGAAGAATTGTGATTCCCTTAAGTAGGGAAAGATCCTGCACTTCTTTTCTGCTTCACTCAGCATAAAACTTTCATCATAAGTGTGCCCTATGTTACAGACCAAAAATCAAATACTATAATAATATAAAACAAAGTTTTCCTTGCTAATACATATAGATATATATTCATGTAGTTTTGTCCTTAGTGTTCTCAGCTTTATTGGTAGTATGTTTGTCAAATAGAAGGTAGTTTCTCCACATATTACTCAACATAGATCCACAGGCATGTCTCAGCCAATAGTCTTACTTATCATGGAAAATGATATGAGGAAATGAGATGTGAGGGGCTAGGAGGAAGGCACTCATTATGGAATTAATGAAATAACATTGTTTATTTCATTGGAACAACTTTAATCATGTTCGTGCTTGAATCACTACAGTATTTGCATGTAATGTAGATATACTGAATGCATCTTGTTTGTTTCTACTCCATCTATATGATCCAGAATAACATTAGGGAACTGTAAGGAGTCAGGAACCAGTCTGTGGTAGCTTGTAGGTTTATCAGAAGTACTCTATGGACCTGAACCAATGAAATGTAGAGCAGTGCACTGGTGTCTGAGAATAACCATACTGAACAGAAAGGAAAGTACACTCAGCATCAAGTTGAGAGGTTATTACCATCATCATTTCTTCTAGTACTGTGATATGCAAAGAGTTTATCTATATATTTATTATATACACAGGCAGTCCCCAGTTATCGGCGGGTTCCGTTCTGAGGGTGTGATGATAACCGAAAATCAGCAATTTTCAGCGCTTTGTCGATTTTCGGGGCTTATCGGTGCCGAAAAGTGCCGATTTTCAGTTATCGATGCCTCTGTTAGGTATGTATCGGCGCCGATAAGTGGAAATCGGCGATTTTCTGCGCCAAAAATTGCTGATTTTCGTTGCTAAACAAGCACCGTAAAACCGGATCGCTGTTAACCAGGGACTGCCTGTATGTGTGTGTATATATACAGGCAGTCCCTGGTTTACGACAGTGGTTCCGTTCTTGCGCCGCGTCGTAAACCAAAAATGGTCATAAACCGGAACGAAGGCATACAACGCCAGAAAAATGTATAAAAATTTGAAACAAAAGTTATGAAAGCCTTACTTTTAATCCTTTGGGTATACTGCATGTTGTTTCTTGATGTTTTACCTACATTTTGATGTGGTGTGTATCCAAAACTGGTGGTTCTGGAATGTAAAAATTTACAATTTAGTACAAAGTACAGTATGTAGTAGTGCACTGTACAGTAATTGAAAAATCCTGTATGCAGTAAAGTATAGAGTACTGTACATATACTGCACAAAAGTAAAATGTAACTTGTTATACAGTAACACAGGTGTACAGTACTGTAATTTATACCAAAGAATGTATAAAAGATAAAAAAAAAAATGAATTCCTTACTTTTATTTTGGAAACCCCGTGCTTCTTAACCCTGGAAAAATGGTGTGGCCTCATGATTCAGGGGATTCTGGAATAAAAATTTAGTATTAGTGTACATATAATACTGTACTGTGCATGCAACAAAGTACTGTATAAATACAGTACAATCAGTATTTTACAGTAGAATAATAAATATATAAAAATTATAAAAAGTTAGGAATTCCTTATCTAATTTCAGTGATTGTCAAAGCTGTTACAACCATGCAGGCTAGGTTGGGGAGATGGAGATTGTATGTGTGGGGCCTGCATTGATAAGGATAAAATTACTGCAGAGTACTGTATGTGTTACACTGTTCTGTATCAGTTCAGGTATTTCACAAACCTATGTTCAACAGTACAAAATAAAAATATGAATTCTTACCTAATTTCAGTGATTTTTAGAAGATGGAGGCTAGGATGAGGGAGCTCTAGTAAAGGTGCTGGGCAGTCTGGAATATTAGAATAAAGCTGTTACTTTATATTTATCAAATGTACTGTACATATAACAATTTATAACATTAAAAATAGTTAAGAATTCCATACTTTAGTGATTTGAAAGATGTAGGCTACACGAGGAAGGTTATGTACAGTTACAGTAGAGGCCAGGTTAAAGGTGCATGTCAGTCTGGAATGATAATGTACGTGATAAAGATTAGAATAAAGTACTTCTGTGGATTTCATAAATAATACACTATTTTATAAAATGTATAACAATTTATAAAATAGAAAGTGTTCTTACCAAATTCTAGTGGTTGGCTTGCTTACTGGGATGGGCATATGGTAGATGAGAACAGGGGGGGCTATGGTGTTGCATCTGCAGGTGCTTGGGAGTCTGGAGTGAAAAAGAAAAAAATGATACTGTACACACTAGTACTGTACTGTATAAGTATAATAACACAATTTAAAACAATGTAGGCTAATACAAATTTCTAAAAAGTGAAGAATTCCTTACCTGGTGGACATGAAATGGGTGCAGGTGCTACTGGTGCAGGTGAATTTGGAGTTTAGCAGGGACCTGTCATTTGTGGAATGATAAAAGATAAAAATTACCGTACAGTACTGTACTGTAGTACAGGGGTATGTATGCAATAAGCTATACAGTTTTATAAAGTGATTTGAAAGAAAAAAAAGTCATGAAATCCTTACCTGATGGGGCTGGAGAGGGAATAACGTCAGCTGAGTTGGGCCGGGAGGAGGCTATAACATGTGGATCTGGAGTGATAATGATTATGTAAAGTTACAGCACATACTAAAGCAATACTGTACAGGTGGGTGAAGTGCAGTACACATTTTGTAACATTTATAACAATTTATAAAACATTAAAAAAAAAAGTTAAGAATTCCTTACCTGATGAAGTTGGAGAGGAGACAGGTCCCGTAGCTTCAAAACCCTGGAATTCTTCAGGGGAGTCAGGACTGTCATCACTACCAAAGAGATCTGGAATGACACATAATGAAAAAAATTAGGTTATGCAATAGTAAATATAAAATTTTTACCATATGTGCAGTATGTACAAATGAGTTCATGCATGAAAATTATAAAAATGAAACACTTAGGAATTCCTTATCTGATGGAGCTGGAAAAGCTGCTGGGGAGGGTACTACAGGTACAGGTTCAGGCTCAGGTTCTGATTCATAGTTAGGTAGAGGTTCTGGGGAATCTGGATTAGGAGTCACTTCTGCAATGATACAAATGATAATATTTATTGGGTTATGCTGTGTATCTACAGTATGTAAATATAATTTGCAGTAACATTTGTATAAATCTTATTACAATTTATAACAATTTATATTAGCAGTTAACAAAAATAAAGTTGAGAATTCCTTACCTAGACTAGGAGTGGCAGGTGGTGCTGGAGACTTCTTCACGAAGAAAGAGTCTAGCCTAGACTGCACTTTCTTCTTCAGCTGCTTCTCCTTCAGCGTCTCCTTGTAGGACATAGTAAGATCCAGCAACCCTCTGCGAATCCTCTCAAACCTGGCAATGTTAGGGGCCTCACCCTCAAATGCTGCCAAACATTTCTCCAGGTGAGCAAAACCCTCTGTCAAGCCCTTGACAGTTAATGCCCTGACCTTTGGTTGTGGTGCCTCTTCCTCCTCCTCGATCATCTGCTTCTCCAGCTCAATGAGGTCCTCCGATGACAATTCCTCTCCGTGGGATGCCAGCAGCTCGGTGACACCCTTAGCTTCCAAGTCCAGTTTCAGCCTCTTGCGTAGCCCAACAATTTACCTTGTCACAGTCTCAACATCATCTGCCTGCTCAAACCCCTCAAAACTATTCACAAACTGTGGACACAGTTTCTTCCAGGCACCATTCAGAGTCATCACTTTTATTTCGTCCCAACCACGTGCGATGTTCGTCACAGTATCTGCAATGTTGTAGCCCTTCCAAAATTCTTTCAGAGTCAACTCCTTGTTACCTTCAACGGCCCGTAAAGCAGAGCGTATTGTCCTCCTCAGGTAGTATGCCTTGAAGTTTGCAATGACTCCCTGGTCCATCGGTTGTATGAGGGATGTAGTATTTGGTGGTAGATACACCACCTTCACATTAGGGTGCATGTTACTGAGATCAGCTGCGTGACCAGGGGCATTTTCTAGGACAAGCAGGACCTTAAAAGGCAGACCCTTCGAGGCACAATACCTTTCCACTGCTGGCACAAAGTGGTCATTGAACCAGTCCTCGAAGACCATCAAGGTAACCCAAGCTTTCTTGTTGGACTTCCAAATGACGGGGAGTTGACTCTTGAAAATGCCCTTAAAAGCCCTGGGATTTTCTGCCAAATACACTAGCAAGGGCTTAAGCTTCCAATCGCCACTAGCATTTGCCCCAAAGAGTAAAGTCAGCCTCTCTTTACCAGCTTTATGGCCTAGTGCTGACCTCTCCTCCTTGGAAATGTATGTACGATTTGGCATTCTTTTCCAAAATAACCCTGTCTCATCTACATTAAATACCTGGTCAGAAGTGTAACCACCTTCCCTAATTATCTCAGCCAAACCACTAGGGAAACTTTCTGCTGCTACGCCATCAGCGCTAGCAGCTTCACTTTGCAACTTCACATTGTGCAAATTTGCACGAGCCTTGAGGCGGTTAAACCAACCTCTACTGGCGGAAAATTCTTCACTAGCACTGCCTTCCCCACTCTTCTTCACCACTGCCGCATGCAGCTCCGTAGCCTTTTCTTGAATCACACTCAGGCTCACTGGAACATGCTGTTGGTTCTGGTATTCCAGCCAGATCAACAATAACTTCTCCATCTCCACTACGTTCTGGCTACGTTGCTTCACGTTAATCACCGTTGCCTTCATTGGTGCAGCCTCTTGCACATGTTTCAGAATACGCTGCTTGTCCTTCACTATGGTAACAACCGTCGTTCTACTAAGGCCCAAGGCACGGCCTACCTTGGTGTTACTCTCACCCTTCTCCGAACGCTTAATTACATCGTACTTGACTTCCATGGTGATGCTCTTCCTCGGCTTCTTGGATGCACTAGCATCAGATGATGAACTCTGCCGTTTTGGAGCCATAGTGAAGGCACAATTCACGAAAAAACTGCAGCTAAAGAAAAGCAACAATGAGGCAACGTACCTAGCTCAGCGGAGGCAAACACGTGAGTGAGGGAAGGGTTGTTTGGTATTGTTACGCGCGCCTGCATGTTCAACCCAGGAACGTCGTTGTCCGGTCAACTACCAATGCAGTTACAGTACAGTAAATACAGAGCACAGCTATGCTCAGGAAACTAGTTCCGCTTACAAAGCGGCGTAAAAAGCGTCGAAAAAACGTTATAACCTTGGAATATGTTTTAATAATTGTAACCAGAAACTGATTTTTGATGAATACTGTTAAACCAGAAACGGATTTTTTTATAAATATACGTAATTGAAAAGCGTCATAAATGGGCTGCGTTGTAAACGGGCTGCGTCATAAACTCGAAACAAATGTCGTAAACCGGCCTGGATTTTTTAATGAATATATCTGAAAAACCATCGTAAACTCGGAACGTCGTAAGCCGGAACCGTCATAAACCCGGGATTGCCTGTATATATATATTACCAAGGATATATCCCTCCCTCAATTAGACGCCTGTGAATCATTTATTTTGAAAGGCAGTTTCTCTGTTCATCTGAAGATCAGAGCAGGGAAATTGGCGGGCGCGGGAGAGACCAGCGTAGTTCAAACAAGGTCGAAGCCGTTAGCACCAGTAGTAGCGTAGGCCTCCCTTCAACCTCCCCCCTCCCCTGGAATCGTTCGATCCGGGGAACAATGCAAACCCCCTTCTCCCCCCATCGCGTGAGGTGGGAGTACTTAGTGCTTGGGAGGGCTAAAGGGGCTTATTAGGGCTAGTGGCCAGGTAGGATTTTAATCTTTAAGCACTTAACTTTAAGAACTCTTTTCCTCTGCCCTTTTTGCTGGTTGTCGTGACATTTGCAGGAAAATGTCGACCTAAGACGATGCGAACAAGACGCCACTTGCTGGCTGGGAAAAGCAGAACCGTTCTCAACTTCGCCTTGGGTGGACGCTCCGCCATCTTCTCCGCTTATCTGGTTGAAACTATGCTGAGGAATAGCTGAGTTGATTGTTGGCGCCGCAACAGTAACCAGCCCTTCCCCTTCCACTAGGAAACCCCTTAAATTTCTCATTTCCTTAAGCTTTAACTCCTTCCTCCACAAAGCAACTTTCCCTTGTCAGAGTCCTGCCCGGCCTCCCATATCTGGCCATTAATGTGCCTTGAATTTCAGTAGTGATCCCGTGATAATTATCCATTTATCCCTCTCCCAGTACAACTTAAGGGCAATTTAGGCTAAGCAATACCAGTGTTTAAATTTACTCTGTGTGAGTGCGATCACGGGTTCATTGTTAAAAGCCCAAGCAATT
Organism: Macrobrachium rosenbergii; assembly: GCF_040412425.1. Classification (NCBI taxonomy): domain Eukaryota; kingdom Metazoa; phylum Arthropoda; class Malacostraca; order Decapoda; family Palaemonidae; genus Macrobrachium; species Macrobrachium rosenbergii. Next base: position 46,290,403 of record NC_089781.1, read on the forward strand.
ACGATCACCATATTGTGCCTACGTGATGTCTTCATTATCTGCTGGGCTATGTAGTGGTTAATATTTAACATGTGCAATGTGTAACATTTATAGGGGGATTCCATTTCCTTCAGTGTGTGCCGCCGTTTATAATCCGGGACCTCTTTCAGGAGAGACAAGCTGCTCCTTGCCGTCTGTGCCTGATAATTCTGACTGCCTTTCAAGCCTGAACTATTCCTGGTCGTAGTTGGATCCTTGAAGTCTGTTGTGGCCTCGCCAAAATTTTATATGAATTATTTTCCCCATCCTGGAGTTCAGTCCTTTGCACCATCTAACTGAGACTATTTAGTGTAATCGGGGCATGACTAAAAAGGACTGCATCTAACTGAGACTATTTAGTGTAATCGGGGCATGACTAAGCTATTATTATTGTAACTGGAATAATTGCATTGTACATTGGCCCCCCTTATTAATCAGCTTGCTTGTTGCCAATCCCTGCATTATTGTTCTACGTATCCAATTGATGAGTCTGCCCACTGGCTACCATGTCGTTTTGTTTCTCCTTGTTTCATTGCTAAGTCTCTGTAAATAAACCCCTGTAAATTGTAAAAGAACTCTAATTCCAATGGCGACCTTCCTCATTTAATTGTAAAACCAGGGAAAATCTAAGGTAAGTTTCAAATAACATTCTCTTTGTCCATAATCTGGGCGCACTTGGTCCCTTTGCAGTCACCATTTTCAAATTTGTTCAATTCTCATCCCAACCAAGACCCCAGTTTATGACAATATATATATATATATATATATATATATATATATATATATATATATATATATATATATATATATATATATATATATATATATATATATATATATATATATATATATATATATATATATATATATATATATATATATACAGTAAACCCCTGTATTCTTGGGGATGCGTACCATTCCCCCACAAATAGCCAAAATCTGCAAATACTTAAAACCCTTCTAAAAACACTTAGAGCTGCCTATTTTGGTAGTTTAAACACAAAAACCCTCTAAAAATGCTTATACCTGAGTATTTTAATAGTTTTTCCATTAAAAGTGCATTTAGTCATGAAAATTATATGAAAATACAGTAATTAGTGAATATTTCTCAGTGAAAAATACTGTGAATGGGCAAATTTTCAGCAAATAATGCGCAAATATGTTCCATAAAGAAATCTGCGAATAGGTGAGCCCACGAATCATGAGACCATGAATACAGAGTTTTACTGTAATTCAACGACTCTTAATGATAATTTCCAGTAAGAGTTTTGCATACATGCAGTTAGTCTGCCTTGAAGAGGCATTACAATGAAGTAAGCATGGGCTTAGTTAGGTGTTGCCACGATACTTGAGAATGATGGTTCAGTGCCACTTGGGCACTATAACACAAGTTTGCGAGTCTGTGACTCAAGATTTATTACAAAAATTAATGGAGAGAATAGATGACAGATTCCAAGTAGTTAGTGAAAACAATAGTAAAGGGAAGTGGCTGATAAGGGAGGCTTGCAACCCGGCGCTTACCCTGTAGTTGCTTATTGGCACATGCAGAATACTTTTACTGGATTGTCAGTTATCAAGAGCCAACGGTTCACAATTATCAAGGAAGAGAGGGTAGGCTTAAGACGGCCGGATCTTGTCCGGGGGGGGGGGGTTAGGTTGTTGCTAGCTGGAATATGACTCCCCACTCTGGAAGAGGTGCCACATTTGGCAAAGGGGGTGTTCTGTACGCAGGTTCTTACTCATGGTGCCTAGACAGGATATCGGCGATCTTAGTATCCATCACCTTGATGTGCTCAGTTCTCCAGTTGTAATCCTAGAGATCGATACGCCAGCTCATCAGGCACTTATTTTGGTTCTGGAACATGGTAAGATACCGTAAGGGATTGTGATCAGTTAGCACAGTCAACGGGAACTTGTGATCGGCATGGTACGATTGGAAGTGCTTCATTGCAAGAATCATGTCACTTCTTGATTGTACTATAGTTGGACTGTGCGGAGTTGAGTTTTTTAGAGTACTGTAATAGGCCACTGAGTGCCGTATTCCGTCCTTTTTCTGAAACATGACTGCCCCGATGCCAGTGTCGCTGGCATCAGCTGCTAGGCAAAATGGTCAGTCGTAGTCGAGGGTGTGAAGGACGGGCTTATTTATCGGGATCACCTTCAGGTTGTCATTTGCCCTTTCGCACGCGGAATCGCACGCGGAAGTGCACTTGAACGCTTGCTTTCTGTAGAAGAGGTCGATGATGGGACAGCAGGGTCAGCGAAGTTAGGTATGAACCAGCAGAAGTATTGGACCCTACCTACAAACTGCTGCGCCTCCCTCTTCGTTTGTGAGCAAGGCATGTCCCAAATGACGTTAGTGTCCTTGGGCTTTAGAGTGCCACTTCCAACACATTGGTCAAGGTAAGTTATTTTGGCCACCCAGAATTGACACTTTTGCAGATTGAGAACCAGGTTGGCTTATCTGAGGGCATCAAGGATCTTACAGAGAATGGCTAGGTGCTCCTCCCAGGTCTGAGCGTAGGTGACCATGTCATCCAGTTAGACAACAGTTCTCGATGCCCTCGAGGATCTTGTTCATGATTCTCTGGAAGCAACTGGGTGTGTTCCCGAGTCCGAAGGGCATCACTCATCATTGATATAGGCCTCTGGGAGTTATGAAGGCTGTCAGAGGGCGCAACTTCTTTGACAAGGGCACCTGCCAGTATCCCTTTTCTAAGTCTATCTTGCTCAGGTAGGGAGCGCTACCGAAGCTATCAATGCAGATCTCGATCCTCGGGAGGGATAAGGTTCAGGTTTGGTCATCTCGTTGAGGTTGAGGTAGTCAATGCATAATCGGTCCCCAACCCCTTCCTTGGGAACAAGTACAACAGGGGAGGCCTAGGGGCTCCAGCTGGGCTCAGTCAGACTGAGCTCAAGTTTTAGCTTGACCTGTGCCTTGATTCGTTGGGCTTTATCAGGGTTTACCTTGTAGTAATTCTGGGATATAGGCTCGGCCTCGTCCCGCAGATGTACGGTATGCTCCGTTATGTTTGTGCAACCCAGTCTGTCATGCATGACGGGCTGGTATTCTTGCAGCAGCTGCAGGACATCAGCTCGCTTCTGGTCATTTAGACCAGGTGTGAAATACTCAATTCTTGTGAGTACTTCTGAAATTTTGGAGGGTGGGGGTATGACAGTGACTGTGCCCACTACAGCTCCCATAGGTGGCTCACGTCCCGCGAGATGTAGGGTTTCATTAGATTCACATGGAGCCACTTGGCCCTCTTCTTGGCACAGTTCACCAAATAATTCAGGGTCCCCCATTTGCTAAGCACCTTGAGAGGCCCGGAAAATTCTCTCTCCAAGGGGCAGGTGGCTCCTGTCCGGAGGACAAATGACTTGATCGCCTACCTCGAATGAGCGCGTTTGAGCCCTCTTGTCAAATTTGATTTTGGTTCGTTCTTGCGAGGCTGCCTCGTTGGCTTTGGCTACGGCCCAAGCAGCTTGAAGTTTGTGTTGAATATCAGGAAGTCCCTCACCCGCTCTGCCTTGGTGGGGTCGGCCCAGGGCTCATACAGGATGTTGAGCAGGCCACGGTTTGAGTGAGCATAGAGCAACTCGAAGGGACTATAACCTGTGGTTTTGGAGGGAGCCTGTCGGATAGCGAAGATGGTGCAGGGGAGGTTCTCCGCCTAGGAGATTTCTCCTTCCTGCTCCAGTTTGGTTAGGGTCGTGCTCAAGTTCTGGTGGAACTGCTTGGTGATGCCCTGGCTCCCTGGATAGTATGGAGTTGAGGAGATATGCTTGATGCCATGGCTGGCCATGCCATCCTTGAATTCCTTGGACATGAAGTGACTCCCTTAGTCACTTTGGATGGTCACTGGGAAACTGAAAAGACAGAAGGATTGTGTCAGTACCTTCACAGCATTTTTTGCGCTCTCACTTCATGCAGGGATAGCCTCGGTATCGTGTAAAGCGATCTATGATTGTGAGGCAATGCGTGTTCCCTGACTTACTTGGGATACGCCCCTTGGGTGTGAAATAGCCAATGCAGACTTCCTGAAAGGGGACTTCCACTGAGGGAATGGTCTTTCTTGGTGCATTTGATACAACCTCATTTGGGTTGCCAGTTATCTGACACACCGGGCACAACGCGACAATTGCCTTGACTGTCTGGCGGAGGCCTGGCCAGTAAAATTTCCCTTCAATGGCTCAGGTGGTTCGGGTGACACCGAAATGTCCTCCAAGGTCCCCATGGATCTAGGCGAAGGTCTTGTTGCAAGGAGGGAGGCACTACCACCAGTCGATGAAGGATGTGAGGCAGCTGATTCCTACCCCAGGTTGTTGTCTATAGCACTTCATCTTCAAGTAGGAAATCATCCTTTACCAAGTCTCTTACCTCGTCCTCATTGGTAGCAGCCTCCGAGCAATAGCGTCGCAGAGTGATGTCTTCAGTTTGGGCTCAGATGAGCTGTTCCTGGCTCAGGCAAGGGGCCGAGGCATCCACCCCTGTAACAAGGAGGCCGATGGCAAGCTCAGAAGCGTGCTTGACGGGTAGGTTGCCAGGCTGGTCATGCAGTCATGGCACTGTGGCCAGGTCAAGCTCATTAAGGAGTAAATCTTCGTCAGGAGGAGCGGCCTTCGTGGAGCCGTCAGAGTTGGATGCAGTCAGGCACTGGATTGGGACCAGGGCGTCTCTCCAGTGGACAAGGTCCTGGCCTAAGAGATGATGTCCTGAGGCTAGGGATGTGACTACTCTGAAAAGATGCTCCTTCTCATGCACAGCATCGCCAGTGTTATGAACTCCTGTTGGGTTTGCCAGGTTCTCTAATAAAAAAATTAATAAAAAAAAAAAAGATTGGGACTGAGAAAATCGGGCAGCGACTGGGGTAGACATAGGAGTTTGGAGCTAAGTAACATAAAACAGACCCTAAGACTAATTTATTCCATACCAAAATTTACAGTTGCTCAAATACAATACAGTATTTACAAACGAAAAATCTGTGGCACAACAACGTTTAAGCAAAGAAAATCATAAATTCGATCTGAAAGTCATCAGATAAGGCAAAAAGCAAACCATGAACATAAGTATCGTTAAGAGAAAAACCATTACAGGGTCAGTACATTATTAACCGAAAATAAACATTCCTTATAAGCAGGAAACACAAGAATTAATTCACATACATGAACAGTAACTGAGAAGTTCACAAAAAATGCCATTACCTCGTCAACATTATAAATTAACAAAAATGGACCATAAAAATCAAAACCAGGGTTAACACATTATTATGCCACAAAAACACAGCATCATCAATTTCCCAAGTACTTGAAATATTATCATTTTGTAAAAAAATCATGGAGAAAACCTTAGGCACAGAAATCCTCTGTAGTAGTAAGTGCTGCAGGACACTCCACACCCAGGAAAATGTGGCAACTTGCAGAGATGACGCAAATGAGGAACCACTCAGCATACCTCCTGAAGACATTTACCCAGCCAAATCTGTACACAGCGCAGAAGCTGCTGTCCAGGAGAACACAGACGAAGCTGCAAATCAGAAGCCGTGGTCCTCAACATAATGCAGATGAAACTGGCTCTGCTAACCATGATGATGCGTGTCCTTAACCCTGCAGGTCCCGAGTCCCGAACCAAATAGCTATTACAGACTCCAAGCGTGACTGAACAGAATCCCCATGCTGCTTAAGACCTGTTCAGGTCTCCGTACCTTAATGACTGAAGCAGTCAGACACGGGCCGATGGTCATCACCTCACCTCCACCTCTTCCAGAAAGCAAGAGGTGAAACGACCTTACTGGGAAATGAACAGAAACAATCGCTTTGATCGTCCCAGGAAAGAAAACACAATAAATGAGGTGCTAAAAACCCTTACACCTGTGGTGACCCGAAGGTGCATCGTGGGGAGATCCTTGCCTTCCCTGTCAGTCCAGCAGATGGGTTCATCCATTGATCCTCGCGAATGATGGCGCCGGGAGGCACTCGGCCTCTAGTGATGAGGCTGACTTCAGCACTAGAACCGACCAGGTTGGCTAGGAGCTAAGGGGGAGTGGAGCCGTCGGTAGGCACTACGGTAGCAGCCTCCAGGCCTAGCCACTCAGCAGTTTGTCTATTACGGATGACCATCTGGACCACCCTGGAAGCAGGTTGGCGGGGGCAGAACTTGTAGGTGGCAGACGTGTGTCCCTGCTTACCACAGTCCCTACAGGTCTCCTTAATGTAATCTCTTCCTGGCTCTGCCCCCTGGTGGGGGGCGGGGCCAGACATGGTGGACTTGGCCCATTGGCCATTCCTGTTCTTGAGGGGGTTCCCTGCTGGGGCTTGCTTGCAGGCTTCAATGGTGGGCCACCCTGGCATGGCACTGCTTGGTGAGATGCCTGAGGTTCTTGCAATGTGCACACATGGTTTTCTGTGGTGGGTGCCCATTCTTGGAAGGTTGCTGAGAGTTGGAGGAGGCAGGCGAGGAGGGATATAATTTTTGTCCATGGGAACTAAGATGTGGGTGGTTCGTGTCCCAGATGTCAGCCCAACGACAGCACTTGACCACTCTTAGGCTCCTTGTCGCACAGGTGGGTGGCGAGGCCTGGCGGGGCGTAATGTAAAAAGTCCTTGAGCTGGAAGAGTTCGAGGATTTCCTCTGCACTAGTGGCTTTGAGAGATTTTAAGCCATCGTTTTAAGGCTTGCGCCTTTTTAAAAATCCACTCAGACCAGGTTTGGCCTGACTCCAACCTGAGGATCTAGGAAATCTCACCCTTGTCTGCCAAGCCATAACAAAGGCTTTTGAGATAACTCCAACTGTCTGGAGTTATCTCAAAAGCCTCTGTTATGGCTTGGTGGACAAGGGTGAGATTTCCTTGATCCTCAGGTTGGAGAGCATTGAATGCAATGGCACCTTTTCCTTCAAGGTGTCTTCCCAGGATCAGAGACACTTCTTCAGTAGAGGGTTGATAAGTCTTCAGGACCTTTTCAGTATGGTCGAGCCAGGCTTCAGGCTCGGCTTTGTCCCATTTTTTTTATGAGGGTGCCTACACTGCTGAGGGTTGAATGTGGAGAGGGAGTAGGTGTGTTGCACACACCTTGGGCTGCCATTGCAAGCTGATGAGTCCTTTCCTTCTTCCTCTCTTCTCTTTCTTTCTCCTTTGTCTGCCTTTCTTTCTCCTTCTCCTGCCTTTCTGCCTCTTCTCATTTCTCCTAGGCTATTCTTTCTTTCTCCTTCCTTTCTACCTCTTCTCGTTTCTCCCTGGTGGATGTCATAGACATCTTGACATAGCACTTATATGGGCATGATCCTCTAGGTTTGTTCAAAATAGAACGGGGCTTAGTTTTATTTATGCACAGAAGAGGAACTTAGGATGTCTGAAAAGACTCAAATTTCAGTGTCGCGAAAGACTCAGGGTGTCTAGGAAGACTCAAGGTGTCTGAAAAGACTCAGGGTGTCTCGAAAGACTCCGGGTATCTGAAAAGTCTCAGGGTGTCTGAGAAGACTCAGAGTGTCTCGAAAGACTCAAGATGTCTAGAAAGACCCAGGGTGTCTCAAAAGACTCGAATTTGTCTGATTAAGACCCAGTCGTTCATAATTAATGAAAATTAGCCCAAGATAACGTAAGCCTTTATGCATATTTTAACTGCGGATAGACACTGCAGAACTGATAAAAGGCTTACAAGGGGGTTACACTTATAATGTGTAAAGAAAGTTTTCCTTGCACTATTGAAACAATTTAATGTGGCATGATGAGAACAGGACATCGATCCTATTGAATATTAAAATTTCTATTGCAGGAGGATAATACAAAAGTGCCTAAACTTATCTTGCATGGGCAGTCTGGACTGCTGAAAGGTCATGTGTGGGAAGGAAAGAATTTGTTATTCTCCGTTATCAAAAGCAAACCGTAGCTTGCACGTGACTGGTAGTACTCTAATGTTTGTGTCTGCCTAGTCTTGTGACATCTGCCGTCAATGAGTCAGGCGGGGGGGGGGTTACTATTGACTGCTTGTATGGCGTTCGTCTGGCAACCCTTTTTCCCTAGCTTGGAGGATTCCCCACAGTAATGAATGGAAAAGAAGGACACTATAATATATTCTTCAATAAATAAATTACAGAAATACTGCGGGTTCACTGAGGAATATCCAACTCGGTTAAAGAACTTAAAAAAAATTTTTATTCTCAAAAATGTGGCGAGCTGCATGGATGTATGGATAAAAGAGAGGGATTCATATAGGAGCAGTGTGTGTGCATTGTTTATAACAATAGAATTTTTAATGGGATTCAAAATTAAATATGGTGGTCGGTTAGGGATGGGGCCACGTGGCCTGGAATTGAAGATTCCGGGTCGGAATTTACTATTCTCTTAACTTGAGAGCTGTAATTTAGATTGCTAAATACTTCCCAGCTTTACCTATCGATCAAGTGAGAGAGAGAAAGAGAGAGAGAGAGGATAAATCCAGTGATACAAAAACAGCTGGAGTCAAAGCCTTAGTGGGTCGCCAACACAATGTGCCTGTCTAGGAATTCGGTACAGTACTTTCAAATTTTCCATATCACGTGGACGAAGGAATAAGGGCACTTTTCCTTTTAGTAACTCTTCACTGAGTTTACTTCCTAGCTTCCTATTCTTAAAACATGCAGCTAACATGTGATAGTACAAAAATCTCATGGAATGGTTAATACGCTCTCTCTTCTCAGGACTAAATCGTGCATGCACGTGGTCTATCAATTACCTAACACTGATTGCAGTCACTTCCGCACCTAGCATAAATCTAACCAAAATATTTTGGCACTTGTGCTTACACTGTGGAACTGGCTCTTCTCATGTGCTTAAAAGGGAAGGGTATGATACCAGGGTTGTCTCTGATTATGCAGACCAGCTTAGCAGCTGCTATTCCGATGATAATTGCAAACGCAATTTGCATACTCAGCAAGGCTCAACAATGCTACGAATGTGCCTTAGATACTTACTAGATTCTGGGTGGCAATGGATGATCGCAGGGAGTTCTTTACATTATCAAGAAATCTGCTATATTTTAACTAAAAATCTAACTAATAAGACTGGTTAATTTAACCCTTTAACGCCAACTGGACGTATTTTACATCAACAAAAATTGTCTGTTGGGTGTCGAGTGGACGTAAAATACGTCGAGTACAAAAAGTTTTTTTAAATATTTGTGGAAAAATACTTTTAGGCTTAGTTTGCGAAAAATTTTAAATTACGCTCCTTGAGGGATGCTGGGAGTTCACGGATCATGCTGTTGTTTTGTTTACAAGCGTGACCCAGTGCGAATTTCTTTCTTCTCCCACTAGAAAGCATCAGTTAACTCTGCTGAAAATCTCAGAAATTCTTTAGTCACTTTGTCGTAATTTTTGCACCGTTTTCTATTAGCCATTACATAAATTTTTATATATGAAAATGTGCGCAATTTCATGTGGAATACAGCAAAAAATAAATCATGGTTGTAGCTTTTATCAGTTTTGAAATATTTACATATAAATCACGATAAGTGCCAAAATTTCAACCTTCGGTCAACTCTGACTCGACCGAAATGGTAAAAAAATGCAATTGTAAGCTAAAACTCTTACATTCTAGTAATATTCAATCATTTACCTTAATTTTGCAACAAACGAGAAGTCTCGAGCACAGTATTTCGATTTATGGTGAATTTTTGAAAAAACTTTTTCCTTACGTCTGCGCTCACTGCTGAAAATCTCAGAAATTCTTTTGTCACTTTGTCATAAGTTTTGCACCGTTTTCTATTAGCCATTACATAAAGTTTTATATATGGAAATGTGCGCAATTTCATGTAGAATACAACAAAAAATAACTCATAGTTGTAGCTTTTATCAATTTTGACAAATTTTCATATAAATCACGATAAGTGCCAAAATTTCAACCTTCTGTCAAATTTGACTCGACCGAAATGGTCGAAAAATGCAATTGTAAGCTATAACTCTTACATTCTAGTAATATTCAATCATTTCCCTTCATTTTGCAACAAACAGGAAGTCTCTAGCACAATATTTCGATTTATGGTGAATTTTTGAAAAAAACTTTCCTTATGTCCGCGTGCGCTAACTCTGCCGAACATCTGAGAAATTCTTTAGTCACTTTGTCGTAATTTTTGCACTTCTCTGTTGGCCGTTACATAAAGTTTTATATATCAAAATGTGCGCAGTTCCATGTACAATACAACAAAAAATAACTCATGGTTGTAGCTTTTATCAGTTTTGAAATATTTTCATATAAATCAAGATAAATAGAAAAAATTCGACCTTCGGTCAACTTTAACTCGACTGAAATGGTCGAAAACTGCTATTGTAAGCTAAAACTCTTACATTCTAGTAATATTCAATCATTTACCTTCATTTTGCAACAAACGGAAAGTCTCTAGCACAATATTTCGATTTATGGTGAATTTTTTAAAAAAACTTTTTTTTACATCCATGCATTACAAATTCATGCATCATTTTGTGATATTTTCTCTGTGTTGCTTTGATCGTTTTACAATTTGTTATATACTAAAATCATTGCAATTTAGTGTACAATACAAGGTAAAAAAAAATAACTCATTAGCCTTAGCCGTTTTGCTCACAGCGCTGTTTGTATACAATTATATATGAAATTTTTTTTTGCACTCTTATATTCCAATATTTATATATGATAATGATTTTTTTTTCATTTCTGATGGTTGCATACTAAACTTCAGGCAATGAGAAAAAAAGGAGCCAAAAATGAACTCTTAATCTTAAAAACTAGCGTGCTGTGATTTTTTGAAAAAAACTTTCTTTCCGCTTTGGGGCGCTAACTCTCAAACCCTGTCGGCATATGGCAGACACTTTTGTAAATAGAGGCTCGGCGTTTAAGGGTTAACATGACACAAGGGGAGTGTTGCTAATCAGTGGTCAAAGTTCTCTCTCTCTCTCTCTCTCTGTGTGTCCGTAATAATTCATAAAAAATCTCACTCTCTTAAGCAGGGACAACTGGTATCTCTCTCTCTCTCTCTCTCTCTCTCTCTCTCTCTCTCTCTCTCTCTCTCGTTTGAAGTTAGCCAACCTACGTATTACAGCACTGTTTCTCTGTATGTCTTTAACTGTACAGTAGATAATTTTGAACTGGTCTTATTTTACCTGTACTGTTTACAAACTGTAAATGCACCATTATAAAACATAGAGACATAGAGCAATTCAGAACAAAGAGAAAGTGACAAAATAAAGAAGTTTTAAAAACGAGGTTGAGAAGACTTCTAAAAATAGGTTGGTGGAATGGGGGAGAGAGTTATACCATTTCTTTCTTTTTGTAAGGATAATGTATTAAGCTAACTTTTAAATGAAAATACAGTAACTGTAATTTCATTTAATAGTTAATTAAATACTGAACTTCCGTCTTTTGATATCTAACGTAAGAATAACTTTACTTTCTCTCTCTCTCTATCTCTCTCTCTCTGTAAAGATTCATAAATAATATAACTTGATATTTCAAGTAAGGACAATATCTCTCTCTCTCTCTCTCTCTCTCTCTCTCTCTCTCTCTCTCTCTCTCTCTCTCTCTCTCTCTCTCTCTCTCTCTCTCTCTCTCGTGTGTTATTCTCTCAGTCTCCGTAATAATTGATAAATAATTTCACTCTCTTAAGTAAGGACAACCCTTATCTCTCTCTCTCTCTCTCTCTCTCTCTCTCTCTCTCTCTCTCTCTCTCTCTCTCTCTCTCTCTCTCTCTCTGTTGATAAATAATTGATAAATAATTTCACTCTCTTAAGTAAGGACAACTCTCTCTCTCTCTCTCTCTCTCTCTCTCTCTCTCTCTCTCTCTCATAGTTAGCGCTCACACATTTTTACAACTTATTAAATCTCAGTACGTCTTTACCTGTACAGTAGATAGTTTAAATTGATCTAATTTGACCTGTATCGTCTACGAAGTTTAAATATGCTAGTGTTGCAAATACGTTCTAAAGCATAGAGACATAATAACTAAGAGTTGTATTAGTCAAAATATAAAACCCTGTTTGTTCATGAAAAAGCATTTCAGAACAAAGAGAAAGAGATGCAGAATAAAGTTGTTAAAAAGAGGTTGAGACGATTCTAAAAATAGATCGGTTGGAAGGAGAGAGAGAGAGAGAGAGAGAAAAAATTCTCTTCCAAATCTCAGTTTTTATGTCAACCATTTTTTTCTCTTTTTTAGGGGTTATGTATTAAGCTAACTTTTAAATGAAATTACAGTAACTTTAATTTCATTTAAAAGTTAACTTAATAATTTGGGAGCATGATTAGGGTCATATTTAGTGTTTAAACTTTAGAAATAAGCATTTATTAGCAATTTTAGAGACCAGGCCAAACTTTACCTGAAAATTCACCCTGCACAGTGGTTCTGGAACCTAACTTAATTTAGTAATTTGACTGTACATATATATATATATATATATATATATATATATATATATATATATATATATATATATATATATATATATATATATATATATATATATATATATATATATATATATATATATATATATATATATATATATATATATATATATATATATGTGTGTATGTGTATGTGTATATATATATATATATATATATATATATATATATATATATATATATATATATATATATATATATATATATATATATATAGGCCTATATACATACATATACTGTAATGAACTTATGTTACACAAAATATTTAATATTTAGTAAGTGGCAAGAACAGGCTCTTTTTCATTTTTTACGATCAGTGCCACAAAGGATTACTTAAAGCCAAGGGGCAAGATCACCAACAGAGCAAAAACACAGAAAAAAAAACACTCAAAGAGGATAACAAAAAATGTTAAACAATCTTAATTATTTATTACAAAAAAAATATTAATAATTACTTAAATGAAACCCACAAAAAGAGCTGAATAAGGGTGTACAAAAACCTTCACCTATATATATATATATATATATATATATATATATATATATATATATATATATATATATATATATATATATATATATATATATATATATATATATATATATATATATATATATATATATATATATATATCTGGATTTCAGCATTGTCCAATGGGCCCTTGGCTCTATCAATCCAGATAACTGAAGGATTGCATATATATATATATATATATATATATATATATATATATATATATATTATATATATATATATATATATATATATATATGTATTTAGTTGACCTCCAGTATTCGCAGGGGATGCGTACCACAACCCGTCGCGAATAGCCAAAATCCGCGAATACTTGACACCCCTCTAAAAATGCTTATACTGCCTAGTTTGATAGTTCAAACACCAAAAACCCCTCTAAAATCAGCGCTTATTCCTGAGTATTTTAATAGTTTTATCACAAAAAAATGCATTTAGTCACGAAAATTATATGAAAATACAGTGATTAGTGAATATTTCTCTATGAAAAATACCGCGAATAGGCAAATTTTCTGTGAATAATGTGTATATACGTTCCAACACAAATATCCGCAAGTAGGTGAAGCCACGAATCCGGAACTGCGAATAGTGGGGTCCACTGTATATATATATAAGCAATCCTTCAGTTATCTGGATTAATAGAGCAAGGGCCGTTGGATAATGCTGAAATCCAGATAACGGCGAGGAAAAAAATCAAGGGGTGTTCAAAGGTAGCACAGTAACCTTTCTCACCTAACCTTGTCAGTACCACACAACTGTAAACACTCAGTATGCTTATAAACAATTACCATCATACTTTTAACTGAAAACTGTATTTAATGGACAATTATCTAACTTTTTTTCCCCATATTTGTAACAAAACATACTGCATAAATACACTTCGAAGAAAAATGCTACCCCTTCTTTTTCTCTCTCTCTTAAATGACACAATTCAGTAGGCAGGTAGCCTACCTATGTTTAATCAGAGCCTATCATGGTTTTATGATCATTAATTTATTTTTATACAGCAACTTTCTTATCAGTTGTTACTATATTGTATTACGGTATACCAGGTATAAAATGTGTATTTGTGAACTTTTGACCTAGGATAGCCGAGGCGTTACATTCACAGTATCCATTTGCATAAGTCATATCGACTATTACAGCAGTATTTAACATAAAGGTAATGGTAATGAAACTGTTATTTTACCGACAGAATCCATTTATACTGTATTGTCTTATATCATCATCATAATATGGATAAAAAAAAAAACCATCCATCCATCCATCCTCCATTTAGGAGACTGATATTTTAGTTGCTAAAGGGAATGAATGTATTAATGGAATTATTTTTTTTTATGGTACATAAATATAAAATGGGTATACAGTACAAAGGTAAACAAAGAGACTTTAAGTAAAAATCACTAAAGATCGCAAAACAACTGTTTCCAGATTCGTTTTTTACATCCTGCTCCATGTTGTTTATGTCAGTTCTTTGGTAAGTGGTTAGATGGTTATGAATTGATACATAAACCATAAATTTGGTAATCTTGTTTGAAAGCCTAGCCTAGTACAATCTACCATAAATCAAATTCATTCACTTACACAGTGCCCTTGTTTTTATGCATTTCACATTTCCGCATTTCATTTTGTTGCCAATTTTTGTGAAATACATCATTCTCTTGTCCACATGAGAAATTTTACTAATTTGTGGATTTTCTTTGGGCCATATCTCTTAAATTATCAGTAATTTGCTTTTTTTCGTAGAGCAACACTGTGTATTCACTAATTACTGTATTTTTTCATTAAAATTATATGTATATTGAGAGAGAGAGAGAGAGAGAGAGAGAGAGAGAGAGAGAGAGAGAATATCACAAAAATTTTTTAATAAATGTATGGGAGATGGTAAGGACTAACCACATTTGTATGATAAATGATTTACCTAATAATAAGTACTAATTTTCAAGTGTTAATAATAATAATAATATACTATAATTAAAAAATTTATGCATTTCTATAGTAAATTAAGGGATTTTGACAAAGGAAAAATTTATTTCTTGGGGAAGACCTGTGTCACCCGGTGAAATAACCATCTAGCACATATTTCTAGGTAAATTCATTGCTAAACATACCAGAGAAAAGCTAAATGCAATGCTGGGGTTACTACCCCCAGTGCGAACTCCATAAAATGGAGTCGTATATAGGAAAGGGTGAGTGTTGTCACTGCCACCGGCCTCCGCCCTGTAGAGGTTTCCAATCTCAAAATCCCCGAAAGCGATGTGCCGTTACAAAGCCCGCACCAGCTCCCCGACTACCAACATCTCAGCCGCCATATTGGCATTCCAGGTTAGCACCCCCCCCAAGCTTGGTATGCTACTCAGGGGGGGAAAAGAGGAATAGCGGTGGGTCACCGGGTGACACAGGTCTTCCCCCAGAAATAGATTTTTCCTTTGTCAAAATCCCTTTTCTGGGCTTTGACCTGTGTCACCCGGTGAAATCATAGCAGAGAATTAAACATACCAGCTTGGTGAAGCCCCTTGAAAACTACTGTGATGGAGAGAAATAAAACTATGAGTAAAACTGAGTTTTAAACACCCAAGCGGAAAATTTTTTAAAAACATGACAACAACAAGTCAGGGGATCCATGCCCCAAAGCAAACATGTTATACAGTATTAACAGGGTCAGTGTTAGCATCTTTCTGAGCTGCGAATTTCATGAAATCCATAAAGCCAGGGCATTTTGAATTCTTGAGGAAGCTGACACAGTCCGAGTTTGTACTATTTGTGTCAATTTTGGCCTGGGGATTTGTATGCACCGGAGTTTCAGCTCCAGAAGAAGAGGAAACCAGTTGCTCTTCGGCCAGTTGGGTGCTACCAGGGCCACATGACCTTTGAATGTCCTGAGCTTGTGTAAAACTTTCATCAACAAGTTTACTGGAGGAAACAGGTAGATCCTCTGCCACATGTTCCAATCTATTGACATCGCATCTGTGGAGTGAGCCAGAGGGTCCAGGTTGGGGGCCACATAACATGGAAGTTTGTGGTTGCTTTCTGTGGCAAACAGATCTACCTGGAGACCTGGGACCTGACTGCAAATCCACTCGAATGATGTTTTGTCCAGGGACCATTCCGACTCCAGCGAAGTTGTTCTGGACAGGGAATCTGCAATGACATTCCGGACTCCTGCCAGATGGGTAGCTGACAAGTGCCACCGGTGTTTGTTTGCTAGGGAGAATATTGCTATCATTACTTGGTTGATCTGGCTCGACTTGGAGCCCCCCGTTTATGCAATGCACCACTACTGCGCTGTCCAAAACAAGCCTGATATGAATTAGTCTGGATGGACGCAGTTTCTTTAGGGTTAGAAAGACTGCCATTGCTTCGAGAATGTTGATATGGAACTGACGGAACATAGTGGACTTTTTTGTGTTGAGAATATCCTCCCCACCCGCTCAGAGAAGCATCCGTGTGAATCACCAGCGACGGAGGGGGGAATTGGAGCGGTACTGATTTTGACAAGCTCTTGACTGTTGACCAGGGCCAGAGTCTCTTCCTCAACACTGGCGGAATTAGGGACACCTTGTCTCTGAATCTGTTGTTGGCACATCTCCGCCACACTCTGTTTATGTCTTTCAGTTTGGCTTTCAGAAGCAGATCTGTTACCGATGCAAACTGAAGGGAACCTAAGACCCTTTCTTGGGTATGGCGGGAAGCTTTCCTGTTCTTGAGGAATTGCCTGGTTGCTTTGGCTATTTCTCTCTGTTTGACTGGCAGAAGAGACAGTTTGTGTGTGTCCAGGTCCCACTGGATTCCTAACCATTGAAAATGGGTCCCCGGAACTAGGCGGGATTTCTCCCTGTTTATTTGGAAGCCTAGAGATTCCAGAAAACCGATTACTATGGCTGTTGCTTTCCGACATTCGCTGGCGTTGGATGCCCAGATTATCCAATCGTCCAGGTATGCAGCTAGCATGATCCCCTGGGACCGTAGTTGTTGGACTACTGTATCTGCCAGTTTGGTGAAGATTCTGGGGGCTATGTTGAGCCAGAATGGCATGACTCTGAACGAGTAAGCTTGTTTTCCCAGTCTGAACCCTAGGTAAGGAGAGAATTTTCTCGCAACTGGGACGTGATAATAGGCGTCTGAAAGATCTATAGAGGTGGTTACGGCTCCACGGGGAAGTAGGGTCCGTACCTGCGAGATTGTAAGCATGCGAAACTTGTCGCATTGAATGTATAAATTGAGACGAGACAAGTCTAGGATTACTCTTTGCTGACTGGAGCCTTTCTTTGGAACACTGAACAGTCTGCCCTGAAATTTCAGGTGTCTCGCTTTCTTTATAGCCCTCTTTTGGAGCAGGTCCTTCACAAAGTCCTGGAGGGCTTTGGACGGTGACTGATGGAATCTGACTAGCAGAGGAGGGCCTCTGCTCCAGCTCCATCCCAGACCCTTGGAGACTATGCTGTGGGCCCACGGACTGAAGGTCCATTGGTCCCGAAAGAGATACAACCTCCTGCCTACCTGAGGAGCCTCACTGGGCGGGGGATGATCTACCTCCTCTGCTACCTCGGCCTCCCCTCCCTCGGGAGATGGAACGAGATGCAGATTCGCCTCTAAAAGAGCCTCGGGCTCTACTTCCCCTGGCATTTCTGTTGAATGCCCGAAATGCCCCTTGGCTTTCAAACGAAGCGTTGAAAGCCGGAGATGTCGCATAAGTAGGGGAAGCGAGCGTGTGTTGAGCTGGCTGTACCAGCACATATTGTTGTTGAGGCTGTGCCTTGGAGGTTGAAGGCTGACCGGCCGGAGAGACTGGAACAGCCTGCAGCACAGTCTGGGTATGGGGTCTTTTGAACTTTTTGAACCTCTTCCCGGGTCTGGGATGAGGTCCGGAGGACTCCGTTGGCTTCCACTTGTAGGGGAGACCCCACCGGGAGCGGAGGCTTTGGTTTGCCCTGGTTGCCTCTGCCAGGACTCTGTTCACTTCTTCCTCCGGGAAGATATTAGCCCCCCAAACAGAGCTCTTCATGAGCCTATTGGGCTCGTGCCTTATAGTGGCTGCCGCAAAGATATGTTTTCGGCAATTCATTCGAGCCACTATAAAGTCGTACAGGTCCTGTTGGAATCCCACCAATAGGGATTTGGTAAGGACCTGGAAGAGGGCTTCTTCGTTGTAGACAACCGAAGTTGCCTCCGCCAAAGTCAGGGAATGCAGGGACCGACTCAACCTGCTCTTGGCTTCCGACTCGGCCTTCAGAAGAGCTTCCGGGATTCTGGGAAGCTGCTCGCTGAAGAGGGAAGAAGCGCAGTCAGGGTCGAGCTTACCCACCGTGAAAGTGGCCGGGCTCCTTCCAAAAATCAGAATCTCCGGGAAGACGAGAGGTGGGATCTGTCTCCCGGAGTTGCGGAAGGGGTTTACCCTCAATGCCTGCCTGATTGGTAAGCAGAGCTACCTTAGTCGTGCAGGGGGTGGGGATAGCATCCCTCACCGAGAACATCGTAAACGTCCCTTTGACAGGGGTGAGTTTAGTGTTCTCGGCCTCCCACTCTGTGAGAGTGCGCAACAGGGTGGATTGTGCCTGGTCCCTCGGGAAGATGACAGTCTCCTTCGGGACCTTATCCGATCTTATCCAGGCTTCCTCGGTAAGCCTGACATAGCCTGGGTAGGGAGGTACTAGGTCAGGTGGGAAGAACTCCAGCTCCTCCAACCTGCGAGTACCTAGTCCCTCGATGGTGAGGGTATCTTCATGCTGAGGAGCATGAAGAGCCAGGCGCCAAGGGTTTCCCTTTATCAAAGGGAGGAAGTCCGGAAGCATCCGGAACAGCGTAGGATTGAGCCGCTGCTCCGGCGCGCATAAACCCAGAGAGCAAGCTCTCCTGGTTCTGCACCTTCTCTGCCAGAGATTTCACCGAATCACCAGAAGACTTCAGGCCCGAAGCCAACTGGGAGGAGAGTTCGCTAATTCTGGCCTCCACCCTCTTATCGAACTTCTTCATAAGAAGTTCAGCGAACGCCTCAGGGTCAAAGTCAGGACGAGGGGGACTCACCTTACTTGACCTGGATCTTGATCCCTTCCCAGAGGGGGGAGCCTTGCTCGTAGACGGCACCGGGCTAGGGGCCCGTGACGACTTCGAGGGAGCTCCGGGGGTTAGACCTCTGGGGTCTAAAGGATTTTGTTAAGGTCTTGGTTCTCACAGAATTTACCTTGGGGACAGTAGACCTTGACCTGTCCTCAAGGTAAGAGGATTTCTCAAACCCTCTGAAGGAAGAAGCAGTAGAGGAAGGAGAGCTAAAAAGAGGATCAGAACCGTCTGCCTCACTTACCCCCTTACCTGCAACCTGGTGGTCCGGGTCAACGCTCATAGGTTCGAGGTTGATGTTGATTGCCGCAACCTCCTCCACTACCTCTCCGCAGATGGCTTCTTCTTCTTGGGAGGGCTCCGTCATCTCACGGATCCCAGCGATCAAGGGGGCGGCTACTTCCGCCGGGACGGCCGCTGAGATCCGGGCGCTGGGGTAGAGGAGATTGCAGATCCCCTCTGAAAGAACATATGGCTTCCCCGACGCGACGTTCCTCCCAAAACCACCGACCCAGGTCTTGAGGGTCGACAGCGAAGAGTCGCGGGAGCTGCGGTCGGACTGAAAGAAGGGAAGTGCTTACTAACGAAATCTCCAACTGCCATATATATATCAATAAAGGCCACAAAATCAAGGGAGAATAACGATTAGCGGACATGCAGCTTACCGACTCATCCAACACTCGCTCGTAAAGAGCGTAGCACACCTCACAGCCGTCTGGGTGCCAGACGATCAGGTCCCCGACGCGGACCGCGCAGCCGGAGTGTAAGCGACACACTTCATGTCCACAGGGCTGCTGGAGGACCGCCGTGCACCCATGCTCCTGACAACGCACCATCTGTAAGTGGACAGATGATACATGAGCATGCAAATTAAGGCTCGCCGGAGTAGGGTCGCCGGAGATGGTAGGGTTGCCGGAGATGAGAACCTTAATCTAAAATGACTAACGGAGCATGCAAACGGTCCGGTCCGACCCCGCCGGAGTTAATTCCGGTTATAAGGGGATGATATACAAAATACATGAGTGAAAAATGTTAAGGACCGCCGGAGTAATTCCGGTGCTAAAAGTAAACCTTAACCTAGGAACATGCGTCATAAACACTATAACAGATTGCATAGATACCGCCGGACACAGTCCGGTAGAGGTATGGTAAAGACATAGTACGGAATGGTTAACCCTTAAACGCTGAGCCTTTATTTACAAAAACGTCTCCCGTATGCCGGCGGCGTTCAGTGAGTTAGTGCCAAAGCAAAAGAAAGTTTTTTAAAAAAATCACAGCACGCTTAGTTTTTAAGATTAAGAGTTAATTTTTGGCTCATTTTTTTTGTCATTGCCTGAAGTTTAGTATGCAACCATCAGAAATGGAAAAAAATATCATTATCATATATAAATATTGAAATATATGACAGCACAAAAAAAAATTTTTCATATATAATTTTATACAAATTGCGCTGTGAGCAAAACGGTTAAAGCTAACGGGTTATTTTGTTTTTCTTTGTATTGTACACTAAATTGCGATGATTTTGGTATATAACAAATTGTAAAACGATCAAAGCAACACAGAGAAAATATTATCACAAAATGATGCATGAATTCGTAAAGCGCGGACATAAAAAAATGTTTTTTTCAAAAATTCACCATAAATCGAAATATTGTCCTAGAAACTTCCCGTTTGTTGAAAAATGAAGCTAATTGATTAAATATTACTAGACTGTAAGTGTTTTAGCTTACAATTGCAGTTTTCAACCATTTCAGTCGAGTTAAAGTTGACCGAAAAGTCGAATTTTTCTATTTATCGTGATTTATATGAAAATATTTCAAAACTGATAAAAGCTACAACCATGAGTTATTTTCTGTTGTATTCTACATGAAATTGCGCACATTTTCATATATGAAACTTTATGTAATGACTAATATAAAACTGTGCAAATATTACGACAACGTGACGAAAAGAATTTCTGAGATGTTCGGCGAGAGTTACAGCGCAGAGACGAGGAAAATGTTTTTTTCAAAAATTCACCATAAATCAAAATATTGTGCTAGAGACTTCCAGTTTGTTGCAAAATGAAGGTACATGATTGAATATTACTAGAATGTAAGAGTTTTAGCTTATAATTGCGTTTTTTTACCATTTCGGTCGAGTTAAAGTTGACCGAAGGTTGAAATTTTGGCAGTTATCGTGATTTATGTGAAAATATTTCAAAACTGATAAAAGCTACAACCATGAGTTATTTTCTGTTGTATTCTACATGAAATTGCGCACATTTCCATATATATAAAACTTTATGTAACGACTAATATAAAATGGTGCAAACATTACGACAACGTGACGAAAGAATTTCTGGCGCGGACGTAAGGAAAGTTTTTTCAAAAATTCACCATACATCGAAATATTGTGCTAGAGACTTCCAATTGGTTGCAAAATGAAGGTAAATGATTGAATATTACTAGAATGTAAGAGTTTTAGCTTACAATTGCGTTTTTTTACCATTTCGGTCGAGTCAAAGTTGACCGAAGGTTGAAATTTTGGCAGTTATTTTGGTTTATATGAAAATATTTCCAAACTGATAAAAGCTATAACCATGGGTTGTATTTTGCTGTATTTTACATGAAATTGCACACATTTTCATATATAAAACTTTATGTAACAGCTAATACAGAACAGTGCAAAAATTATGATAAAATGACGAAAGAATTTCTGAAATTTTCGGCCGAGATACCGCGCTGGCGTAAGAAAAATTTTTTTTTTTTTTTAAAATTCACCATAAATCGAAATATTGTGCTAGAGACTTCCAATTTGTTGCAAAATGAAGGTACATGATTGAATATTACTAGGATGTAAGAGTTTTAGCTTACAATTGCGTTTTTCAACCATTTCGGTCGAGTCAAAGTTGACCGAAGGTTGAAATTTTTTGTAGTCGACGTACGGTACGTCCACTAGGCACCCAACAGACAATTTTAGTCGACGTATGATACGTCCAGTAGGCGTTTAAGGGTTAGCAACCAGTAAAAGGAGTACTTGCCAAAAAACAATGGGTATAATACATTGATTATAAAACTCTGCTTCGATGCCGGGGGAATCGAGTTACACCATACTTATGGTGGCGGCGGGGGAGGCGTGGTGAGCGCCGTCCAACCACACACCATACCCACCGGAGTGGTTACATGAGAAAGGGTAACGGGAGACCCGACAAACTTGGCGGAGGTAATACCTGGCAAAAGTCAAGATAGATTCCTAGGGCCTATGGTTGATGTTCTAGTTGTATCGAACAGGGAAAAAACAAGTACAATAAATGCTAGCAGAAGAGCGGACACCGAGACGGAGGCCAGTTAGGTGGATAACACTAACTGGACCCCGAACTAGCTCTCCACGGGGTGTCGGTCTTAAGAGAACGACGTCCCTGAACAGGGAGAAACTCGGTCACGCGTCTGATGCTAGGGAAAGGGTAGGGAATAGCCAAGTGGTGGGAACCTACAGCGGTGGCCAGATGGGTGGGGGACACCCCCTGGACGCCGATAGCAACCCCCCCCACGAGATGTCGGTCATGGAAGAACAACAACCAAACGCGGGGAGAATACTAGGTCACACGCCAAATGCTAAGGGGTTGCAAAGTGGTGGTAATCAATTAGCGGTGGCCAGGGAGTGGGAAAGCACCCCCTAGATACCGATAGAACTCCCCACAGGATGCCGGTCAAAAGAGATCGGCGTCCCTGTCGCAGGGAGAACTAGGGAAAACCACCCAGTGCAAAGGAAGGGGTAAGGAATGGTTAGGCTAGCGACACGAAAAAGGCTCAGAGCAACCCTCGATCCCAGGCTCGCTTCCCAATGACAATTTTTACACGGGTAGGAAGACAAGCCGAGGGATGGAAGGGGAGGTGGGGGGAGAGGGGGAGACGTGCAATGCTTGGTCGCCTCCCCCAACACCGACAGCTCGGACAGGAGTAGGCTACGAATGAAAAGACCCTCGCTATTCTAGCCTAACCTTACGAAGACCCAACAGTCCAAGTCGGTAGGCCAAAACAGGGAGAGGGTGGGAAAATCATAGGCCTAATAACACCTATCCGAACCAGACGACACAGTCAGGAGGGCCAAGAACGTGGGACTCTCCTACCCACCCATATCTCCCTCCAAGCCTCAAAACGACCTGGTCGGGGAAGTAGGGAGCAAAGAGCCGTAAGGGAGCCTAACTTGCCTAGGCTAACCTTCCAAAACCGATCAGCTGCCGGGAGGACTAGCCTAGGAGACCCAAAACAGGAACTATCTGACTAAAGTACCACTAAAAGTTAACCAAACGATGTGTGAACATAACACAATAAATATATATCCGTATAGAAATATAAAATTATAAAAGGACTCATGTAGAAGAGCGGGCCAAACCACTCGCGACATATGGAACGCGGGTGGTAATTAAATGGCCGACCCTTACGTTAAGGCGAAACAATATTAATCCAAAAATATAAATGTCATCCGTTATCGTATACATTAGAAAATATCATTAGCATAACAGTACCATCTCAGAGAATATACCCGATCGCTGGAGGAGGGATGGGTCCAGGGAAAAAAGGGAATTATGATCACAAAGACGAGAGGGGGAAAAACCTCATAGCCTAAGATAAAGCGAGGACCCGCGCCCCACCAGGGAAAGGGTAATTCGAAATAAAAAACTCCGACAAGGAGTGAATATGTAAATATGTAAATAACACATATATAAAACATATTATCATACAGCAAAAGGGCAGAATCATACTGCTAAACCAAACAAAAACTGAAGGTCACGTGTGGTCAGAGAGAGAGGCGGCCGAGACCGGCGTCATATTCAACCCCGTAATTATCGAATTAGAGGTTAAATAAAAGGTCTCAAAACGCCAAAAAACTCAAAGGGAGATGGTACTCAACTTAGATGAAGTAAATTCCTGAACGGAAGACATGCCAGGGCACAGAAAAAAGCAAAAGCAGCACACGGTCAAAAACCACAACAAAGCGCTGGCTCGTGCTAAAATGGAATGCCAATATGGCGGCTGAGATGTTGGTAGTCGGGGAGCTGGTGCAGGCTTTGTAACGGCACATCGCTTTCGGGGATTTTGAGATTGGAAACCTCTACAGGGCGGAGGCCGGTGGCAGTGACAACACTCACCCTTTCCTATATACGACTCCATTTTATGGAGTTTGCACTGGAGGTAGTAACCCCAGCATTGCATTTAGCTTTTCTCTGGTATGTTTAGCAATGAATTTACCTAGAAATATGTGCTAGGTGGTTATTTCACCGGGTGACACAGGTCAAAGCCCAGAAATGTGGAATTTTAAACAAACAAATATATATTCCCAATCTTTTCCAAAGCTCTCAATTGAGGGGGAAGGTTGGACCTGCGACCCTCGCTGTCAGTTATTTGACATATGTGATAGGTCCAACCTCCCCCCCTCAGTTGAAGGCTTTAGAAAAGATTGGGAATATGTATTTGTTTGTTTAAAATTTCACATAACTTACTAAAGAAATGCATACATTTTTGAATTACAGTATATTATTATTATTACTATTATTATTATTATTATTATTATTATTATTATTATTATTATTATTATTATTATTATTATTATTGCCCATTTGTTGGTTAAACAAAATAGCTATGAATGATACTGGAAAATCTCTCTCTCTCTCTCTCTCTCTCTCTCTCTCTCTCTCTCTCTCTCTCTCTCTCTCTCTCTCTCTCTCTCTCTCTCTCTCTCTCATTTATATATTTTTAAGGGTAAAATGTTTAAGATGACCTTGGAATTATATTCATAATATCATTTCAAAGATTAATAACAATTTATTGTAGTAAATAATTTTTTTTCATAAATGTATTTGTATGTAATCACGAAAATACTAACATGACTTAATTAACAAACTTAGCATTCTGTTTGAGGCTATGTACAATCACTCAAAAAAGTTTTGCAACATACTTCAAAACTTTTCAGACAACAGCTTATAATAGCGACATCTGGCGCTATTTGGCAACTCAGTTGTAAATGCATGAAACAACTGAACACGAGTGGTGGGTCCAAGAAATTACCTGCAGTTTCCCTTAAACAGGGCTTTTTCTGATACTGCTTACTGTTGTCATACTTTACTTAATTAAAGGATGTTACTATAATACTTCAGAGGTCATCGCTGTTCTTATGTTTTAATATTTTCATCTCCAACTGCCATCATTATCGTTGTTTTATCTCCTTCATATGTGTGAACTTTGTAGACATAGGCCTACAGTTGTTATAAGTTGAACTGTTCTTACTAACATCAGCAAATACGACTTTTGTAAAGATTTGCTTGCACATTATTATTAATCAAATTTTTGAATGACTAATGCTATGTTATTGTGAACTAGTGAAACTTAATATAAAATATACTGAACTAGACTAACAAATTTCAAGTGTATTTTTGTAATACATATATACAATATAATTGCACACACATATATATATATATATATATATATATATATATATATATATATATATATATATATATATATATATATATATATATATATATATATATATATATATATATATAATGCCGTTATCATGTGTATTTTCTCATTTCTTTCATTGCTACTTTGGCCTATCATTTTGATACCTCTTATGAAGTTAACCGACTATGTAACACCTATTTTTGTATTTCTTATTATCTAAGTTTCTAAAGAATTAAAATTAGCAAGAAGTTCAGCATTAATTTAGTTAATGCTAAATGCCAGCAGTGAAGAAGACTACCATGCTCATCAGTGGAGAATGTCTCCTCATCGCAAAAGATGACTCTTACAGAAATCATCAGCCACTGGATGATATTATAATGCAAACCCTAGCCTCTATTCTTTGTGTTTCTCTGATATGAAGTGTTTCTTGGCAGGAGTTTGATGAAATAATATCTTGGTCTCATGTAGCCTGTTACGGATGGTTTGAGCAGCAACTTGAAGGGAGAACGAAATGATCTCTCTTTATAGCAATACTAGTTGTCAGGGGAGTTAGGCGGAGCTCCTTCAGTGGTCATCCAATGATGGTCCTTAACAGTAGTGCAACAATGGGGTCATCCTCCACTTTTTACAATGAATTTGTCATATTTCCTCATTATCTCTGTTGTATCCCTCTATACATGGTTGTTTTATTTACGCTAAGCTGCCGAGCAGTATCTACTATAGAGACATAAGTCTTCTGCAAGCTAATGATTGTGGTGCAGCTGAGTCTGTTGCCCATCTTATCGGTGCAAGTGACGAGACAGTTTAGTTTAACTTTCCTGCCCGATTGTGGAGTCACACGATAACATACAACGTTATGAGATTTTTTCTTTTTTTGTTTTTGACAACGATAAAGGGATTTTGACAAAGGAAAAATCTATTTCTGAGGGAAGACCTGTGTCACCCGGTGAAATAACCATTAAGCACTTATCTCTAGGTATAAGTATTGCTAAAAATACCAGAGAAAAAAGCTATCAGGAATGCTGGGGTTACTACCCTCAGTTCGATCATCTATCAACCAAATAGATGTCGGTATATATAAGGGTGAGTGTATGATGCCACTGCCACAGGCCTCTGCTCTGTAGAGATTTCCAATCTCAAAAACCCCGGAAAGTGAGGAGCCGACACACAGCCAACACTCACCGCCCAGCCAACCAACGCCCCAGGCGCCATCTTGTACTCATTCCAGGCTAGCACCCCCCCCCCCAAGCTTGGTATGCCTACCAGGGTGGGAAACGTAGAACATGGGTGGGTCACCGGGTGACACAGGTCTTCCCTCAGAAATAGATTTTTCCTTTGTCAAAATCCCTTTACTGAGTTCAACCTGTGTCACCCGGTGAAATTGTAATAGAGAATCATACAAAGCTTGGAGAAACCCCTTTTCTAAAACAACTACTGAGATGGAGATAAATAAAAGCACTAGTACAAACTTTAGTTTAATTATCCAAGTAGCAAAAATATGACATGAATAACAAAAACAGGATAAAACATGGTCAAAAACAAGGGGCAAATATATACCAAAAACTGGAAGATACCAAGACACTTAAATGCTAACACAAAAAATAATTGTGCAACATAACATGGTCACGAGTCAGGCTGTGAAGCATGCCTGACCTAAGAGTAGATGGCAAGGTAAGTAAATGAGGCAGGCGGGTGAAAGAGGAAAAGGACAGGGTAATTAAGATCATATACATTAATCTAGGGCGGAAGGAACAATGCTTCCTGCAGCCACTGTAGAAAACTTCAGAGCCTCCAGTGATTTAAGGTAGTGGCGTTTGAACACTGATGGTGATTTCCAACCCGTATATTTTTTAAGTTCTTGGAAGTTCATATTATGAAAATAATTAGTGGAGGTGGCCACTGCTCGGATATCATGAACCTTAGGTACTGAATCCGGGTTAGCTTATTTACTAAAATAGAGTATTTGTTGTCTGATGGCCTTTAAGGAAAGTGTTCCTCCTTTTTCCCTGATAAAGAGAGGACCAGACAATACATTAGAAGTTCTATGTAAATAAGCCTTTAAAGTAGTAACTGGGCATAAGGACGGATCCTGTGGAAGGGGGATAACCTTCCAAGGGGACCACCTATCCTGTGGATCTTCATTCTTAGCTAAAAAGTCTTTGATCCGGGGATAGTAGAACTTCTCCTGACGGGAGGAAATCAATATGGTTCGATCCTCTAGAGAGAGCGGACAGTTCCAAAATTCTGACACCTGTAGCTAGACTAATTAAGAATAACGTTTTCCTTAACAGACTCAAATATGGACACTGTTCGTTATCAGTGTCCAATGCTAATTTCAGTTCATCATTTAGGAACCAGGAAACAGCGTGTGGACGGGTTGCTGGTCTCAAACGAGCGCATGCTCTAGGGATTGATGAAAAGTATGAATCTGTTAAGTCAATATTGAAGCCATGTAAAAATATCTTTTTTAAAGCTGACTTTGCCGTAGTAATATTACTGGAAGCCAGTCCTTTTTCAAACAATGACCTGAAGAATGATATTGCCAGATTCGTGGTCATCACTTTAGCTTCAGATTCTTTCAGGAATAATGTACTTTTTTAACTGCTGAATCATACTGTCTGAGAGTAGAGTCCCTTTTATCTGATTCTAAGAACAATGTATTAACAGGATCAATATCCGCATCTCTCTGAGCAGCGAATTTCATGAAGTCCACAAAGCCAGGGCATTTAGAATTCTTGAGGAAGCTGACACAGTCTGAGTTTGTACTATTTGAGTCAACTGTGGCCTGGGTATTTGAATACACCGGAGCTTCAACTCCAGAAGAAGAGGAAACCAACTGCTCTTCGGCCAGTTGGGTGCTACCAGGGCCACTTGACCTTTGAATGACCAGAGCTTGTGCAAAACTTTCATCAACAGGTTTATTGGTGGAAACAGATAGATTTTCTGCCACATGTTCCAATCTATTGACATTGCATCTGTGGAGTGAGCCAGAGGGTCCAGGTTGGGAGCAACGTAACATGGAAGTTTGTGGTTGCTCTCTGTGGCAAACAAGTCTACCTGGAGACCTGGAACCTGACGTCGAATCCACTCGAATGAAGTTTTGTCCAGGGACCATTCCGACTCCAGCGGAGTTGTCCTGGATAGCAAGTCTGCAATGACATTCCGGACACCTGCCAGATGGGTGGCTGATAGGTGCCAACAGTGCTTTCTTGCCAGGGAGAAAATTGCTATCATCACTTGATTGCTCCGGCTCGACTTGGAGCCCCCCCTGTTTATACAATGCACTACTACTGCACTGTCCAGAACCAGCCTGATATGTATCTGTCTGGATGGACGTAGTTTTTTCAGAGTTAGAAATACTGCCATTGCATCTAGAATGTTGATATGGAACTGGCGGAACATTGTGGACCACGTTCCTTGAACTTTTTTGTGTTGGGAATATCCTCCCCACCCGCTAAGGGAAGCGTCTGTGTGAACCACCAGAGATGGAGGAGGAAACTGGAGGGGTACTGATTTTGAAAGACTCTTGACTGTCGACCACGGCCGGAGTCTTTTCCTCAACACTAGCGGAATTAATGACACCTTGTCTCTGAGTTTGATGTTGGCTCGTCTCTGCCACACACTGTTTATATCTTTCAGTTTGGCTTTCAGAAGCAGGTCTGTAACCGATGCGAACTGAAGAGAACCCAGGACCCTTTCCTGAGTATGGCGAGTGGCTTTCCTGCTTTTGAGGAACTGCCTGGTGGCTTTGGCTATTTCCCTCCTTTTGGCTGGCGGAAGAGACAGTTTGTGTGAGTCCAGGTCCCATTGGATACCTAGCCACTGAAATCGAGCTTCCGGAACTAGGCGGGATTTCTCCCTGTTTATTTTGAAGCCTAGGGACTCCAGGAAGTTGATCACTATGGCTGTTGCTCTCCGGCATTCTTCGGCGTTGGATGCCCAAATTATCCAATCGTCCAGGTATGCGGCTAACATGATCCCCTGGGACCGTAACTGTTGAACTACTGTTTCTGCCAGCTTGGTGAAGATTCTGGGCGCTATGTTGAGCCCGAATGGCATGACTGAATGAGTAGGCCTGTTTTCCTAGTCTGAACCCTAGGTAAGGAGAGAAGTTTCTCGCAATCGGGACGTGATAATATGCATCTGAAAGATCTATAGAGGTGGTGACGGCTCCACGAGGAAGTAGAGTCTGCACCTGCGAGATTGTAAGCATGCGAAATTTGTCGCATTGAATGTAAAGATTGAGATGAGACAAGTCTAAGATTACTCTTTGCTGACTGGAACCTTTCTTTGGAACGCTGAACAGTCTGCCTTGAAATTTCAGGTGTCTCACTTTCTTTATAGCCCTCTTTTGAAGCAGGTCCTTTGCAAAGTCCAGGAGAGCTTTGGATGGGGACTGATGGGACCTGACTAGTGGAGGAGGATCCTTGCTCCAGCTCCATCCCAGACCTTTGGAGACTATGCTGTGGGCCCACGGACTGAAGGTCCACTGGTCTCGAAAGAGATACAGCCTCCCGCCTACCTGAGGAGACCCATTGGGAGGGGGAGAGCTTACTTCCTCTACTGCCCCGGCCTCCTCTCCCTCGAGAGAGGGAACGTAATGCAGCCCTACGTCTGAAGGAGGCTCTTGCTCTGCTTCCTCTTGCGTTCCAGTTGAAACCCTGAAACGAACCCTGGCTTTCAAACGAGGCGTTGAAAGCCGGAGACGTCACGTAGGTTGGGGAAGCAAGTGAATGCTGAGCAGGCTGCATCAGCACGAACTGTTGAGGCTGGGCCTTGGAAGTTGAAGGCTGACCGACCTGGGAGACCGGTACAGCCTGCATTACGGTCTGGGTATGAGGCCTCTTATATCTCCTGAACCTCTTCCCTGGTTTAGCATGGATTCCGGCGGACTCGGAGGCCTTCCTCTTGAAAGGAAGACCCCAGCGGGAGCGGAGACTTTGATTTGCCCTGGTTGCTTCTGCCAGGATACTACTCACTTCGCTCTCGGGGAAGATGTTGGCACCCCAGATAGAGCTTTTCATGAGCCTATTAGGTTCATGTCTTATGGTGGCGTCCGCGAAGATGTGCTTGCGGCAATTCATTCTCGCCACGATAAAGTCATGTAGGTTCGCCTGGAATCCCGCCAGCAGGGATTTGGTTAGGACCTGGAAGAGAGGATCCTCCGTATATATGACCGCTGTTGCTTCCGTCAGGCACAGGGAATTCATGGAACAACTCAACCTGCACCTGGCCTCAAAATCCGCCTTTAGAAGAGCCTCCGGAATCTTGGGAAGCTGTTCACTGAATAATGATGAAGCGCACTCTGGGTCGAGTTTGCCCACCGTAAACATGGCTGGAGCTCCCAACCAAAATTCCGAATCTCCGGGGAAGACCAAAGAAGTGGGATCTGTCTCCCGGAGTTGAGGCAGCGGTTTACCCTCGATGCATGCCTGACAGGTCAGCAAGGCTACCTTCGACATGCAGGGAGTAGGGACCTTATCCCCCAAAGAAAACATAGTGAAGTTCCCTTTGAAGGGGGTCAGCTTGGTGTTATCTGCCTCCCACTCCGTCAGGGTGCGCAGCAAGGCAGATTGGGCTTGGTCCCTCGGGAAAATGACCGTTTCCTTTGGGACTTTATCTGATCTGATCCAAGCCTCTTCCGTCAGTCTGGCGTAGCCCTGGTAGGGAGGCACCAGGTCGGGTGGGAAGAACTCCAACTCTGCCAACCTGCGTGTCCCCAAGCCCTCAATTGTAAGGGTATCTTCATGCCGAGGAGCATGAAGAGCCAAACGCCAAGGGTTTCCCTTATCAAAGGGAGGAAGGGTGGAGGCATCCGGAATGGGGTATGACTGCGCCGCCTCTCCGGAGCGCACGAACCCGGAGAGCATGCTCTCCTGGTTCTGCATCCTCTCAGCTAAAGACTTCCAATGTTCATCGGAAGCCTTAAGGCCCGAGGCGAGCTGAGAAGAAAGATGGCTTATCCTGTCCTCTACCTTTTTATCTATCCTTTGCAGAAGGAGATCCGCAAAAGTCTCAGGGTCAAAGTTAGGTTGAGGGGGGGGCTCACCTTAACCGCCCTGGATCTCGACCCCTTGACAGGGGGAGTAGCCTTACTGGTTGAAGCCACCGGACTAGACGCCCGTGACTTCAAGGGAGCTACAGGATTAGCCTTCAGAGATCTGGAGGACTTATAGCCCTTGGATTTCAAGGTTTTCTTCACCTTGGGGACAGTAGACCTCGACCTGTCCTCAAGGTAAGTGGACTTCTAGAACCCCTGGAAAGAAGAAGTAGAAGAAGAAGGAGAGTTAAAAAGGGAGCTCGCTCCCCCTGCCTCACTTACCTCCTTACCTTCTACCTGGTCCGGATCGATGTGCATTGGCTCTCTATCAAGGTTGATGGCCACCACCTCTTCCGTCACCTCCCCGCACAGGTTATCCTCTTGGGAGGGCTGTGTCTCAACCCGGATCTGCTCGATAAATGGGGCGGCTACTTCCGCCGGGACTGCGGCTGAGATCCAGGCGCTGGGGTAGAGGAGATTGCAAATTACCTCAGAAAGGATGTAAGGTTTCCCCGACGGGACGTTCCTCCCGAACCCGCTGACCCAGGCCTTCAGGGTCGACAGCGAAGAGTCGCGGGAAATACGGTCAGACTGAAAGAGAAGGAAGGCTTACTAAACCAGACACCGGATGTCATATTCATCAATGTAAGCAAAGAAGTCAAGTAAGACTAAAGGTTAGCGGACTTGAAGCTTACCGACTCATCCAACACCTGCTCATACAGAGCGTAGCACACTTCACAACCGTCCAGGTGCCAGACGACCAAGTCCCCTACATGGACCGCACAGCCGGAATGGGACCGGCAAACCACGTGGCCGTAGGGTTGCTGCAGGACCGCCGTGCACCCTGTCTCCTGACAGCGTACCATCTGTAAGTGGATAGATGATACATGAGTATGCTAATTAAGGCACGCCGGAGTAGAGCCGGCGGAGATAGAAGCCTTAAACTAATGTGGGTGATGGAGCATGCTTATTGACAAACAAAAACCTGCTGGATTAATCCGTCTGAATAAAGATAATATACAATACATGAACAGATGAGTTAAGGACCGCTGGAGTTAGTCCGGCGGTAACAGTACACCTTAACCTAGGATCATGCATCATAACAATTAACAAAATAACATAAATACAGGATGTAAAAATAAATACTGCCGGAATCCAGCAGTGTTACGGTAAAGAAAGGCTACATAATGGTCAACTCATATATATAAACAGCAGTACTTGGCTGGTTGTGATATTCCGCCCTGGATACCTCAGAAACCCCGTTACTTCAAACCTATGGTAGCGGCGGAGGAGGCGGAGAGGCGAACCCAAAACTGGATCAACTCTCAACGTTTGTGGCGGAGAACAGGTAGTGAAAAGCGCCAACCGACCGAAAACCATATCCACCGGAGTGGTAACGGATACAAAAGCAACGGGAGATCCGATAAACCCAGCGGAAAAAGAACCTAGCGGAAGTCAAGACAGTAACCCTGGACTTGTGTACAATGCTCTAGCTAACCCGGAGGAAAGTGAACAAACGAGACACTAGCGAGATGGCGGAAACCAAAAGGCGGAGGCCAGATAGGTGGGAAACACTTATCTGGACACCGGCCTAGACTCCCCACGGGGTGCCGGTCATAAGAGACCGATGTCCCTCGCGCGGGGAGAGGGCAAGATCACACGCCAAATGCTAAGGAGCAGGGAGGAAATAACAAAATGGAGGGGTCGAGAGACAGCGGCCAGGCGGATGGGAAAATCCCCTGGGCACTAATAGAAACTCCCCACGGGGTGTCGGTCATGGAGACCGACTTCCCTCACGCAGGGAGAAACTAAAGACACCCGCCAAATGTTACAAAGTGGGTAAGGAAAGGCTAGGCTAACAACATGAAAAGACCGTACCACCTACGACCCCTGACCCTCCCCCAACGTCAAAACTTTTTGACTTGGGAGAAGGAAACAGAGGAATGGAAGGAGGGGGGGTGGGAGAGAAATTCCACGCGAGGTCTGGCAACCCTCCAACACCGACAGCCTGGGCAGGTAGTAGGCTAAGTAATGAGGAGACCCCCCCTATCCTAACCTACCTCCCGAAACCAACTGGTCTGGTCAGGTAGGCCAGAACAGAGGAGGGGTGGGGGTGGGGGTCTCCGAGGCCTAAGGACACCCTCCAAACATGATGGTATGGTCAGATAGGCCAAGAGAACGAGGAACTCCCTCAACCAACCGACCTCCCCCTCCAAGCCTCAAAACGACATGGTCGGGGAAGTAGGAAGCCTGAGTAACATGAAATGCGCCTAACAATTAGCCTAACCCTCCGATGATGGATGAGAGGGCTAGGCCAGAATACCCAATAACACTTGACTAAGTACTACTAAAAGTTAACCAATGATATGAAATATAATTGTAAATAATATAAATGCACATATAAAAACTTGTGCTAAGGGTATGGCCTATCAGCTCGCGACATGCTGGATGCGGGTGATAACGCAAATGGCCGATCCTGACGCTGAACCAAAAACATTTTTAATCCAAAAATATACATGTCATCCATCACCTTGTATATCAGGAAAACCGTTAGCATGACTGTACCACCTTGGAGGATATATCCCTTCATCGCGAGAGGAAGGTACCCATGGAGAAAAGGAAAGTTAACGAACATAATAAGAGAGGGGGAAGCCTCTCCAAATAGCATAGTTATGTTATGATACGGGCACAACATCCCCCGTCGACGAAAGAACAATCCGTCCAAAAGGAACTTCCTGAAGGGGCATAATAAATAACACAAAATGGATATATAACTGTGCCAAACACCAGCAGAATCACGCTGCTAAGATTATACGTAAACAAAGGCCGACATGGCCGAAAGAACAAACGACTGAGGAACGCCTGATATATTTAACCCGTTTTATTGAATTAGAGGTTAAATAAGAAGCCTCAAAAACTATAAAACCCCACAAGAAGATGGTACTTAACTTAGAAGCGGTGAATTCCTGGACGGAAGACATGATGAAATAAGGAAAAATCAGCAGCACAAGCAAAACACAACAATCTGCGAAGGCGTGCTAGAATGGAATGAGTACAAGATGGCGCCTGGGGCGTTGGTTGGTTGGGCGGTGAGTGTTGGCTGTGTGTCGGCTCCTCACTTTCCGGGGTTTTTGAGATTGGAAATCTCTACAGAGCAGAGGCCTGTGGCAGTGGCATCATACACTCACCCTTATATATACCGACATCTATTTGGTTGATAGATGATCGAACTCGGGGTAGTAACCCCAGCAATCCTGATAGCTTTTTTCTCTGGTATTTTTAGCAATACTTATACCTAGAAATAAGTGCTTAATGGTTATTTCACCGGGTGACACAGGTCGAACTCAGAAATGGTTGAATTCTTTCTTTCTTTATTTATACATAATTTCATTGATGATTATTCAATATTATTTTATTAGTCAATAAGCTTTTATCTGGATTTGAAGTATAGTTTCTTTGACTCTTTTGCCCAATCATCTGAAGTGAAATTTTTCAAAATGTTTCGTCATTTTTCATATGAATTTTTCACTCACCATTCTTTTTTATATTGTTAACCATATAACCAACGTCAAATAAGAAAATTACATTTCCTTGTAAATATCAAAAGAACAAATTACTGTTAGATGAACGAAAACTTCTGGAACATGTTGCAAAACATTTTTGAGTGACTGTACATGTCTAGTCGATCCAAGCAATCCACATGTTTTAGATATGCTCTAATCCTAAAATACGTCCCTGAGTAAATATCATGTCAACATCATCTTACAACACGGGAAAATATACGTGAAATATATGCCCAGTGCATTACATACAATATGAGCAAAACAGTACACAAAGTTGCGTTGGCCCAAGAAGACGTGCGTGTCTGAATGATAGGGGATACGTAAGAGTAACAGTTGTAGGCTTGAACTTAATTTTGCAACATGAATTTGAAATGATATTAGGGTGGTCTGGGATGATAGTTTGAGGTATGTAATATCCTACTTAAGACTAACAGTAGTGAGAGAGTACTATAATGTAGGGTTACTTTGGGTGTTTTGAGATGATGATTTGGGATGTCATTTTTGTTTGAAATTCTATTAAATTGTTTTAGTATGATAATTTAAGGTATATTTTTGTTTGAACTATCAAATTAAGCAATGAAATTTTAAAATAGGCCATTATAAATGTATTAGTTTAAGGGGTAGAAGGTATTTGGCAGTTATAAGCCAGTTATAAGCATTTTTAGAGGGGAGTTTTGGAACCGATTCCCATGTAAAACTGGGGGAGCACTGTAATACACTATGTTTGTGGATTACATTATAACACCCTGTGTTCATGTCTTAAGTACATATGGCATATCTGTATGACAACTTTTCAAAGCAAATTCATATTAAGAACACTACTAAAAAAGGGATTTTGACAAAGGAAAAATCTATTTCTGGGGGAAGACCTGTGTCACCCAGTGAAATGATCCAATAGCACTCATTTCTAGGTATAAATATTGCTAAATATACCAGAGAAAAAGCTATCCATAATGCCAGGGTTACGACCCCTGGATTGAACACCACTAGATGGTGTCGGTATGCACAAGGGGTGAGTGGTTGCCACTACCACAGATCTTCGTCCTACAGATTTCTCCATTCTCAAAACCCCGAAAAGGGAGGAGCCGTTCCAAAGCCTTACCCTCCGCACCTAGCCAACCACCACCCCAATCCACCATATTCATCCCAAGTTAGCACCTCCCAAGCTTGGTAAGCCACTCGGGAGGGAAAGAAAGAAGTACAGGGATGGGTCACTGGGTGACACAGGTCTTCCCCAGAAATAGATTTTTCCTTTGTC
Organism: Macrobrachium rosenbergii; assembly: GCF_040412425.1. Classification (NCBI taxonomy): domain Eukaryota; kingdom Metazoa; phylum Arthropoda; class Malacostraca; order Decapoda; family Palaemonidae; genus Macrobrachium; species Macrobrachium rosenbergii. The sequence continues at coordinate 46,326,731 of NC_089781.1, forward strand.
AAAATCCCTTTTCTGGGCTCGACCTGTGTCACCCAGTGAAATAGTAACAGAGAATCAGCCATACAAAAGCTTGGTGGAGCCCTCTAAGAATTACCTTAATGGAGCTAAATAAAACTATGAGAAAATTACTGTTTTAATAACCCAAAACATTCGTATTAAAAACATAATTAACATTATAAGGCACACAGTCTAAATCATAAAATAACCAACACCAAGACATTTAAGGCTAACAAAAAAAATTTAAAACAGGATATCCATGAAACGGCCAGGAGTCAGGCTGTGAAGCAGGCCTAACCTAAAGGTTAGAAGGCAGGGCGAGTAAACGAGGCAGGTAGGCGAGAGAAATACAAACAATAGGATAAACTAAGGTTACATAAACTAGTCTGGGGCTGGGGGAATAATACTTCCTGCAGCTACCGTGGAATATTTAAGAGCCTCTAGAGACTTAAGATAGTGGCGTTTGAACACTGTTGGTGATTTCAGCCCGTATACTTTTAAGGTCATCAAAATTCATGTTATGAAAATAATTAGCTGAGGTGGCCACCCCCAAATATCATGTACCCGAGGTACTGAATCCGGGTTTGCCTGTTTAATGAAATATAGTATTTGTTGCCTGATGGCCTTTAAGGAAATGGTTCGTCCATTTTCCCTAACAAAAAGAGGGCCTGAAATTCTATTAGAAGTTCTGTTTAAATAAGCTTTTAAAGTGTTAACTGGACATAAAGACAGATCCTGTGGAAGGGGAATAATCTTCCAAGGAGACCATCTATTTTGTGGATCCTCATTCTTTGCTAGAAACTTGAGATCTGGAGACAAGAGAACTTCTCCTGACGGGAGGAAATCAACATGGTTTGGTTCTCTAGAGAGAGCAGACAGTTCAGAAATTCTAGCCCCTGAGGCTAGACTTACTAGAAATAACGTTTTCCTTAACAGACTCGAGTATGTACATAATTCATTATCAGTGTCTGATGCCAATTTAAGTACGTCATTTAAGAACCAGGAAACCGTGTGAGGGCGGGTTGCTGGTCTAAGACGAGCGCATGCTTTAGGAATTGACGAAAAATATGAGTCTGTAAGGTTAATATTAAAGCCATGTAAAAATATTTTTCTTAAAGCAGATTTTGCTGTAGTATTAGTACTAGTGGCCAGTCCTTTCTCAAATAATGATCTGAAGAAAGAGATTGCTAGGTTTGTGGTCATTTCCTGAGCTTCAGATTCCCTCAGAAATAATGCTAACTTTTTAACTGCTGAGTCATATTGTCTGAGAGTAGATTCCCTCTTGTCTGATTCTATGAACAGTGTATTAATATGATCAATGTTAGCGTCTTTCTGAGCTGCAAACTTCATGAAGTCCATAAAGGTAGGGCATTCAGAATTCTTGAGGAAGCTGACACAGTCCAAGTTTGCACTACTTGTGTCAATCTTGGACTGGGAATCTGTTTGCGCCGGAGTTTCAACTCTAGAAGAAGAGGAAACCAATTGCTCTTCGGCCAGTTGGGTGCCACAAGTGCTACTTGACCTTTGAATGATCTGAGTTTGTGTAAAACTTTCATTAATAGGTTTATTGGTGGAAACAGATAGATCCTTTGCCACCTGTTCCAGTCGATTGACATTGCATCCGTGGAATGAGCTAGAGGGTCTAGATTGGGAGCAACGTAACACGGAAGCTTGTGGTTGCTCTCTGTGGCAAACAGGTCCACCTGGAGACCCGGTACCTGAAGACAAATCCACTCGAATGATGCCTTGTCCAAGGACCATTCCGACTCCAGCGGAGTTGTCCTGGATAGTGAATCTGCAATGACATTCCGAACACCTGCCAGGTGTGTAGCTGACAGGTGCCAAAGATGTATCCTTGCCAGAGAGAAAATTGCAATCATTACCTGATTGATATGGCTCGACTTGGAGTCCCCTCTGTTTATGCAGTGTACAACTATTGCACTGTCCAGTACCAGTCTGATGTGAATCTGTCTGGTTGGACGTAGTTTCTTTAGTGTTAGAAATACTGCCATTGCCTCTAGAATGTTGATATGGAACTGGCGGAATACAGTCGACCATGTTCCTTGAACTTTCTTGTGTTGGGAGTATCCTCCCCATCCGCTTAGGGAAGCATCCGTATGGATCACTAATGATGGAGGGGGAAATTGGAGAGGCACTGACCTTGACAAACTCTTGACTGTCGACCATGGTCGAAGCCTCTTCCTCAACACCAGGAATTAGAGACATCTTGTCTCTGTTTCTGCTGTTGGCTCAAATCTCCGCCATACCCTGTTTATATCCTTCAGTTTGGCTTTTAGCACCAAATCTGTCACTGACGCAAACTGAAGAGAACCCAGGACTCTTTCCTAGATACGACGAGAGGCTCTTTTGTTTTTGAGGAACTGCCTGGTAGCTTTGGCTATTTCCCTCCTTTTGGCTGGCGGAAGTGACAGTTTGTGTGTGTTTAGGTCCCATTAGATTCCTAACCACTGAAACTGAGCCTCTGGAACTAGACGGGATTTCTTCCTGTTTATTTGGAATCCCAAGGATTCCAGGAAGCTGATCACTATGAATGTTGCTTTTCGACATTCCTTGGCGTTGGATGCCCAAATTATCCAATCGTCCAGGTATGCGGCTAACATAATCCCTTGGGCCCGTAGCTGTTGGACTACTGTCTCTGCCAGTTTGGTAAAAATTCTGGGCGGTATGTTGAGCCCGAATGGCATGACACTGAACGAGTATGCTTGTTTCCCTAGTCTGAACCCTAGGTAAGGAGAGAAGTTTCTCACAATCGGGACGTGATAATATGCATCTGAAAGATCTATAGAGGTGGTGACAGCCCCACAGGGAAGTAGGGTCCATACCTGCGAGATTGTAAGCATGTGAAACTTGTCGCATTGAATGTATAAGTTGAGACGAGACAAGTCTAGAATTACTCTTTGCTGGATTGAGTCTTTCTTTGGGACACTGAACAGACGGCCTTGAAATTTCAAGTGTCTCACTTTCTTTATTGCCTTCTTTTGAAGAAGGTCTTTTACAAAGTCCAGTAAGTCTTTGGATGGAGGTTGATGGAACCTGACTGGCGTAGGAGGCCCTCTGCTCCAGCTCCATCCCAGACCTTTTGAAACTATGCTGTGGGCCCACGGACTGAAGGTCCAATGGTCCCGGAAGAGATATAACCTCCCACCTACCTGAGGAGACTCATTGATTGGAAGAGGACTTACTTCTCTGCCTCCTCGGCCTCCTCTTCCACGGGAGAGAGATCTGGTTGCAGTCCTACCTCTGTAGGCGGCTCTGGCTCTACTCCCCCTCGCATGCCTCTTGTAGCCTCGAAACGCCCCTTGGCTTTCAAACGAAGCGTTGAAGACTGGGGACGCTACGAAGGCTGGCGGAGCAGAGGCTTACTGAGCCGGCTGCATCAGTACGAACTGCTGCTGAGGCTGAGCTTTGGATGTGGAAGGCTGTCCGATCTGAGAGACCGGTACAGCCTGCAGCACAGTTTGAGCCTGGGGTTTCCTGTATCTCCTGAACTTCTTCCTTTCCCTAGGTTGAGGTCCGGAGGTCTCGGCGGTCTTCCTTTTAAAAGGAAGACCCCAGCTGGAGCGAAGACTCTGGTTTGCTCTGGTTGCCTCCGCCAGAACATTATTGACCTAATCCTCAGGGAAGATGTTAGGTCCCCAGACGGAACTCTTCATGAGTCTATTGGGCTCATGCCTGATGGTGGCGTCTGCGAAGATATGCTTCCGGCAATTTTGTCTCGCCTCCACAAAGTCATAAAGGTCCGATTGGAATGACGCTAATAAGGATTTCGTCAGGACCTGGAACAGAGGTTCGTCAGTGTAAGTCAAAACTGTTACCTCTGCGATGGTGATGGAATGCAGGGAGCGACTCAACCTGCACTTAGCCTCATACTCCGCCTTCAGAAGGGCCTCCGGAATCCTGGCTAGTTGCTCACTGAACAAGGTGGAGGCACACTCGGGGTCGAGTTTACCCACTGTGAACGTAGCCAGAGCTCCCGACCAATATTCTGAATCCCCGGGGAAAAGAAGGGAGGTGGGATCTGTCTCCCGGAGTTGAGGCAACGGTTTGCCATATATTCCCGCCTGAATGGTCAATTCTGCGATCTTAGTCATGCAGGGGATAGGGATGGAGTCACCTACCGAGAACATTGTAAAATTCCCTTTAAAGGGAGTAAGTTTTGTATTTTCACACTCCCAGTCAGTGAGAGCGCGCATCAGGGCGGATTGGGCTTGGTCCCTGGGAAAGATAACCGTTTCCTTCGGGACCTTATCAGATCTAATCCAGGCTTCCTCTGTTAGCCTGGCATAGCCTGGGTAGGGGAGGCACCAGGTCGGCTGGAAAGAACTCCAGTTCTTCCAGACGACGAGTGCCCAAACCCTCGATGGTCAGGGTGTCATTATGCAGGGGCGTGAAGAGCCAGCCGCCACGGGTTCCCCCTTATCAAAGGGGGCAGTCTGGAGGCATCCGAACAACATGGGACTGCTGTACTGCTCGGGATTGGATAAATCCGAGAGCAAGCTTTCCTGGGCCTGCATCCTTTGTGCCAATGACAGCACTGACTGACCAGAAGTCTCAAGCTTGAAACAAGCTGAGAAGAAAGGTTTTGTAGCCTAGCTTCAACCTTGGAGTCGATCCTCTGCATTAGAAGTTCGACAAAGGCCTCAGGGTCAAAGTTAGGCTGTGGGGGTTTAGCCTTGAACACTCTGGATCTCGACCCTTTGACGGGGAGTAGCCTTACTTGAGGACGCCACTGGTTTAAGAGCCAGTGACGACCTTGAGGGAGCTGATGGATTAGACCTTTGAGGTCTAGAGGACTTTGGTAAGTCCTTCTTTTTTAAGGATTTCACCTTGGGGATAACAGACTGAGATCTGTCCCCAAGGATAGCTGGTTTGGGAAACCCCTGAAAGGAAGAGGAGGAAGAAGGAGAACTGAAAAGGGGACTACCAAAACCCTCTCCCCCTGCCTCACTTACCACCTTACCTTCTACCTGATGGTCCAAATCTACGCTCATCGGCTCGAGGTGGATGTTGATGGCCGCTACCTCTTCTGCCACGTCTCCACACAGGTTGTCTTCTTGGGAGGGCTGCGTCTCTTGCCGGATCCTCTCGATGATTGGGGCGGCCAATTCCGCCGGCATTGCAGCGGAGATCCGGGCACCGGGGTAGAGGAGATTACAAATCTCCTCCGACAGCACATGTGGATTGCCAGACGCAACGTTCCTCCCAAATCCGCCGACCCAGATCTTCAGGGTCGACAGCGAAGAGTCACGGATGATTTGGTCACTGTAAGAAAAGGTAGGACTTACTGAAAATATCCTCCAATTTTCTCGTATATGTCTATATAAGCCATTAAAGTCAAAAAGAGACTAAAGGTTAACGGTCTCTTAAAACTTACCGACTCACTCACCACTAACTCGCACAGAGCGTAGCAGATTTCACAGCCATCCGGGTGCCAAACGACCAGGTCCCCAACGTGGACCGAGCAGCTGGAGTGCGATCGGCACACCTCGTGTCCACAGGGTTGTTGGAGAACCGCTGTGCACCCTGGCTCCTGACAACGTACCATCTGTAAGTGGAATGGTGGTACATGAGTATCGTCAAGGCAAGGCCCGCCGGAATTAGGTCCGGCGGTAATAGGCTACCTTAACACAGATTTATGGGTGATGAAACATGCATGTCACCAGGCAAAACCCGCCGAATTGAATCCAGTAGTAAAAGACTAATACACAGATTTATGGGTGATGAAACAAATGTGTCATCAGGCAAAACCCCGGAATTGAATCCAGCAGTAAAAGACTAATAAACATAGGTTATGCTACAGAATGGCCAACTATTAATTATGTTAAAAATAAGTACTCGATGATACTCCGCCACTATGGTACTCCGCCGTGATTTGCCACTGAAATCTCGTTATGTCACATATTATGGAAACGGCATAATGTGGCGGAAAGGAGTGTTCGCATATGGCCCATCTCTCAATCACCCAGGGCGGAAACCACATAGTGGAAACCGCCAATTAAACCGAAAACCATACCCACCGGAGTGGTAACATGGACGATAACAACGAAAGATCCGACTAACCTGGCGGAGACTAACATAGCGTAACTTATGATTGCATCCCTGGGACAGTGTTCGACGCTCCAGCTATAACTATGGAAGGCGAGCAAACGAAACACCGCCCGATAAGGGAAAGGTAAGTGAGTGGCGGAAACCCAGCGAACGGCGACCAGTCGGGTGGGTAGCACCCTCTGGAAGCTGAATGTAACCTCCTCACAGGGGTGCCGAACGCAAGCGATCGGTTTCCCTCTGCTAGGAAGATGCCCAGGCCACGTCGCCAAAATCTAATCGATCAGGTAAAGAAGGACTAGGCTATATACACGAAATAACCTGCACAACCTCAGGATCCCAGCTTACTTTCCATAACCAAAACTTTTTGGCTTGGTCAGGAAGGCCAGAATGAGCGCTACAGGTGAGGGGGGGGGAGAAGAACCTCGCATAACCTAGCCACACCCTCCAAAACCGACAGCCTGGTCAGGTGGTAGACCATGAATTGAGGAGACCCTTCACTATTCTAACCTCACCCTCCAAAACCTAACGGCCCGACCAGGTGGGCTAAAGGTGAAGAGCAACTCTCTCACTAGCCTAACCTCACCTCCCAAAACCTAACGGCCTGGTCAGGTGGGCCAAGAGTGAACGAGGAACTCCCACACAAACCTAACATCTCCTCCAAAACCTCAAAACGGCCTGGTCAGGAGCTAGGTAGTCTGAGCATCGTGTAAAAGCGCCTATCCTGTCTAGCCTAACCCTCCAAAACCGATTACGGCTCGGGTCGAGCAGGCTAGGCTAGGCTAGAATATACCTAATCGAATAAAACTACCTGACGCCAAGAGCACTAACATAATAAAAGTTAACCATTCGATGTGTTATTAAGATGTCTAAAAATTATATACTTATAAATACATAAATGACTCAGCAGCAGAGAGGGCCAAACAACATCCGTTATACGGGAAGCTGGGATACCCAAAATGGCCACCTCTGACGCCGAATCACATATAAAACTAATCCAAGAATAACATGTCATCCATCCTTGTACACATCAGCTATGATCATGATAATAATAATACCACCATCGAGAAAGCACCAATTCGCTGATGGAGGAAGGAAACCAGTGAAAAGGGAGGAAAACTATGATCAGAAAAAGGGAGGGGTGTACCTCCATCCCTAGCCTAGATCAGTCATGATACGGGCTCCCTTACCGCCTACCAGCGAAATGGTAAATTCTCCAAATAAGGCTCCAAACTGAATTGGAGTATGGATAAAAACTAGCAGAAACATTCTGCTAATAAAATGCGAAGACTGAGGGTCAAGCATGGCAGAGGCAGACACAGCCCACGCCCGGCTGCGTAGAACTATTTACCTTGGTAAACAATATACGAACAGTCAAAATATAATGCCTCTGTAATAAAAAACCCTGGCATTATGGATAGCTTTTTCTCTGGTATATTTAGCAATATTTATACCTAGAAATGAGTGCTATTGGATCATTTCACTGGGTGACACAGGTCGAGCCCAGAAAGTAGTTGATACATGAGAATATGCAGTAAAAACAGTGTAATGAGAATACTGTAGCATAAAATATAAATAAGATAGTGAAGGAGTGTGTGTGTTATTGTATTGTTCTCTCTCTCTCTCTCTCTCTCTCTCTCTCTCTCTCTCTCTCTCTCTCTCTCTCTCTCTCTCTACCATATGTCAGTACTGTACTTAATCCTTAATAAAATATGAATTACTGTATCATAAACATAAAAGCAGAAAAGCAAACAATCTTCAGGAAGTTCATGATGCCATCCGATGAGTGAGTGCATATGTACGTACATGTTATTTTATTTTTTTGTTTTGCCTGATTTACTGTGCAGTATTTCATTGTAAGTTTAGTTGACTCTAAGTATGATTATCACACATCATAACAGTACACAAGAGAATGTTTGATCATTGTTGATATTTCATCTCTAGTCACCGTAAAAATATTTAAAATACGAATTTTATATGTAGGCAAGACAACACCAAACAGGTTGTATTAAGTTTATAGAAGGCGTTTAATGAGTGTGTACATGCAAACGTACTCTACTCACACGATCATGTTTGTCTTTTGGTATGCAAAAATAAGAATTGAGAAAATTCAGTAAAAATATAATGTAAATAAGAATACTGTAGCATGAAATATAAATAAAAAAATGAAGAAGTGTGTGTGTGTTACTGCACTTAGTCTTCAGTGTAAACATGCCTCAGTTATTGTTCTCTCTCTCTCTCTCTCTCTCTCTCTCTCTCTCTCTCTCTCTCTCTTCTCTCTCTCTCTTTAATAGAATATGAATTACTGTATTATCAACATAAAAACATGAAACCAAACATACTCCAGGAAGTTCATGACAACATCCAGTGAGCACGTGCATTTTTTTGCTTTGCTTTATTTACTGTACCATATTTATGTATGATTATCACACTTATCATAACAGTGCATGAGAATACAGTGAACTCCCGTCAGATTTGGGGATGATGAATAGTTAAAATCACGCACTTGAATACTTAAAACCCCTCTAAAAACACTTAGAACGGCCCATTTTGATAGTTTAAACACAAGAAAGCCCTTGTAAATATGCTTATACCTGAGTATTTTAATAGTTTTATCACAAAAAATTCATTTATTCATGAAAATTATATGAAAAAGGGATTTTGACAAAGGAAAAATCTATTTCTGAGGAAGGCCCCGTGTCACCCGGTGAAATTCCATTGTAGCACGAATTTCTAGGTATAAAATGCTAGATATACCAGAGAAAAAAGAGCTTTCAGGAAAGCTGGGGTTACTACCCCCAGATCGAGCGTCTTCTCCAAGGAAGACGTCGGTATAACGAAGGATGAGTGAAGGATCACTACCACGGAGTCTTACTCGAAAGATATCTCCTGTTAAAACCCCAGAAGAGAGCGGTGAGCCGTTACAGCCCCCACAAAACACCCCGCCAGCTCGGCGACACCAGCGCCACCTACCTCATTCCAGGCTAGCACTAACCCCAGACTTGGCATGTGCAAGTAGGGGAAGCAACAGGTGAGTCAGGGAGGGTCACCGGGTGACACGGGGCCTTCCTCAGAAATAGATTTTTCCTTTGTCAAAATCCCTTTTCTGAGTCCAGCCCCGTGTCAGCCGGTGAAATAGTGATAGAGAATCATGCCAAGGCTGCTAACTACGAGGAAACAAGGTAATCTGAAGAGAAAAAAAAAAAAAAAACATAAGTTACGAAAATGGTTTTAATCAGGGTATCTCTCACATGTGAAATAGAATACTAAACCTAAAGTACAGTAAAAAGCTTAACATTACGAAAAATGTGAGGAAGTCCACAGTGAGGCAGGGAAAACCCCAAAATTACTTAATACTACAAGAGCATAATGACAATTGAAAATTACTTACACTAAAGGGTATACACAATCTTATAGGTACATACGTAATCTTATAGCTACACATGTAAGAGACAATATAAAATGGGAAATAATTACATACAGTTATATATATATATATACCTGGGGTACATGGAGCAAAATAAAAACTGCCCAGTACCCCACAAGAAAAACACAATCATAACATGTCAAATCACAGTTTCCACTCAACAGAGACAAGATAACATCAATATGAGGAGCAAGGCAGTGAGGCATGATCAACCAGGAGGATAAGCAGAGAAGTAAATGAGGCAGGCGGGCGGGGGGCGGATAGGAGAGGATAAGGAAGATGACTAATTAAGGTGGGGAGATGACACTTCCCACAGCTATTGTAGAAAATTTCAGGGCTTCGAGTGATTTTAAATAGTGGCGTTTAAACACTAGAGGTGATTTCAACCCGTGTATTTAGATAGTTCTGAGAAGTCCATATTATGAAAGTAATTAATGGAAGTAGCAACTGCTCGAATATCATGAACCTTAGGAACTGAATCTGGGTTGGCTTGTTTAATAAAATATAAAATCTGTTGTCTTATTGCATTATTGAAAGAGTACCACCTTTCTCCCTGATAAAAAGAGACCCGACTTACTCTGTGGAGTTCTTAAAAGGTAAGATTTAAAGGTATAAACTGGACATAAAGACTGGTCTTGTGGAAGGGGCACCACCTTCCAAGGGACCACCTGTCTTGTGGGTCTTCATTTTTGGCTAAAAATCTAGGGTCAGGGGAAAGGAGGACCTCTCCGGACGGGAGGAAGTTCACAAAATCATCACCTCTAGTGAGAGCCGACAGCTCTGAGATTCTGGCACCTGAAGCCAAGCTAACCAGAAATAAAGTCTTCCTTAACAGATCCTGATAAGAGCATTGAAAGTTGTCAATCTCTGATGCTAACTTAAGGACATCATTGAGAACCACGTAACGGAATGTGGGCGTGATACGGGTCTCAGACGAGCGCATGCTCTGGGGATAGATGAAAAATAGGAATCTGTAAGGTAAATTTTAAAGCCATATAAGAATACCTTCTTCAGGGCTGACTTGGCTGTGGTAATAGTGGCCGGGCAAGGCCTTTCTCAAACAGTGATCTAAAGAAGGAAACTGCTAGATTAGTCGTCATGATTTGGGCTTCAGATGTTTTCAGGAAGGAGGCCAATTTTTGACTGCTGAGTCATACTGTCTAAGAGTAGAATCTCTTTTGTCTGATTCTAGAAACAGAGTGTTAACAGGGTCAATGTTTGCTCCTTTTGGGCTGCGAACTTTATAAAGTCCATAAAACTAGGGCATTCTGAATTCTTGAGGAAGCTGACACAGTCTTGGTTTGTACTGTCTGGGTCAGTTTGGGCTTGGGAATCCGAAGACTCCATAACCCCAGTTCCTGAAGAAGAGGGAACCAATTGCTCCTCGGCCAATAGGGGCTACCAGGGCTGGTTGACCTTTGAATGTCCTGAGTTTGTGTAATACTTTCAGCAGCAAGTTTATTGGAGGAACAGATAAATCTTCTCCCAATTGTTCCAATCTACTGTCATCGCGTCCGTGGCGTACGCCTGGGGGTCCAGATTCGGGGCCACATAACAGGGGAGCTTGAAGTTGCTTTCCGTCGCGAACAGATCCACTTGGAGACCCGGAACCTGGCGGCAAATCCAATTGAAGGATTCCCGTCCAGGGACCACTCCGTCTCCAGCGGAGTAGCCCTGTACAGGAATCTGCCACCACGTTCCCACACCCCGCTAGGTGGGTGGCTGACAGATGCCAGCTGTGCTTGTTCGCCAGGGAGAAGATAGCAACCATTACCTGGTTTACTCGACCTGATTTGGAGCCGCCCCTGTTGATGCAATGAACTACCACTGCGCTGTCCAATACCAGCCTGATATGAATCCGTTTGGGGGACGGATTTTCTTTAGAGTTAGAAAAACCGCCATAGCTTCCAGGGTGTTTATATGGAACTGCTGAAACATAGTGGACCACGTTCCTTGTACTTTTTGTTTTGGTGAATATCCTCCCCAGCCGCTTAGGGAAGCGTCCGTGTGAACAACTAGTGCCGGGGGGGAAATTGAAGCGGAACTGTCTTGGACAGGCCCCTGACTGTGGCCCAAGGCACGCAGTCTTGTCTTTAAAGATTCGAGGAATAGAGGAGACCTTGTCTCTGAGCTTGACATTGGCTCGACTCCGCCACACTCTGTTTATGTCTTTTAATTTTGCTTTTAAGAGCAGGTCCGTCACTGAGGCAAATTGAAGAGACCCAAGGACCCTTTCTTGGGACCGGCGGGATGCTGATTGGTTTTTCAGAAATTTTCTGGTGAGAGATGCTATCTCCTTCCTCTTGGGAGGCGGGAGGGATAACGTGTGAGAGGACAGATCCCACTGGAGACCCAGCCACTGAAACCGGGACTCAGGTCAGGTGGACTTCTCTCTGTTCAGCTGAAAACCTAACGACTCCAGGAAGTTGATGACCATGGACGTAGCCTTCCGACACTCTAGAACTGTTGGTGCTCAAATTATCCAATCGTCTGGGTACGCTGCTAGGGATATCCTCGGGACCGGAGTTGTTGAACTACCGTGTCCGCCAGCTTGGTAAATATCCTGGGCGCAATGTTTAGACCGAAGGGCATGACCCTGAAGAAGTAGGCTTGATTCCCGAGTCTGAAACCGAGGAATGGAGAGAAGTTCCACGCAACCGGGACGTGATAATAAGTGTCTGAAAGATCGATAGAGGTGGTGACGGCTCCACGCGGAAGTAGAGTCCGCATGCCTGAGCTACCGTAAGCATCGAAATTTGTCGCATTTTATGTAGAGATTTAGACGCGACAGATCCAGGATCACTCTTTGCTGGTCGGAGTCTTTTTGGGAACAGTGAATAACCTGCCTTGAAACTTTAGGTGCCTTACTTTCTTTATTGCTTGTTTTTTGAGCAATTCTGCCACGTAATCCTGCAGGATTGATGAGGGTGGCTGGTAAAACCTGGTCAGAGGAGGAGGGTCCTTGATCCAGCTCCATCCCAGACCCTTGGACACAATGCTGTGTGCCCAAGGGCTGAAGGTCCATTGGTCCCTGAACCAATACAGGCGACCACCTACCTGTGTGTTCTCAGTGGGAGGGAGCGGGTTTGTTCCCTCTACCACGTCCAGGCTTACCTCTTGGGGTGGTATTCGATTTTCCTCTATAAGGGGCCCTGCCTCTTCCCCCCCTTGCGCTCCTATTAAGGCCGTGAAAGAATCCACGGCCCTCATAGGTAGGATTGTATGCTGGCGAAGCAACATACGAGGGCGCGGCAAGGGAATGAGCTGGTTGAACCAGCACATATTGTTGGGGATGGGCCTTTGAGGTGGAGGGCTGTGCCACTGCCGAGACCGGGACGGCTTGGACTACCGCCTGATGATGGGGTCTCTTATGCCTCCTGAATCGTTTGCCTCCTCTCGTCTGGGGGCTGCCAGGTTCTGTGGTCTTGCGCTTGTAGGCAGAAATGCCCCAGCGAGAGCGCAGACTCTGGTTGGCCCTTGTAGCCTCACTAAGGACACTCGTAACCTCTTCTTCCGGGAAGAGGTTAGGCCCCCAGATCGAGCTCTTCACGAGCTTGTTAGGCTCGTGACGGATGGTGGCATTAGCAAAAATAAACTTCCTGCATTCGAGTCTGGCCATGATGAAGTCAAATAGGTCAGACTGAAAACCCGCCAGCAGGGACTTAGCCAAAACTGGAAGAATGGCTCGTCCAGCGCAGGAGAGACGGCAGTGGCTTCCGTGGCGGCAGACGGAGTTCAGGGACCGGGCTAGCTTAGTCCGGGCGTCAAACTCCGCCTTTAGCAAGGCTTCCGGCAGTTTGGGGAGCTGCTCACTGAACTGGGAGGAAGCACAAAAGGCGTCCAGCTTCCCAACAGTGAAAGTGGACGGTGCATCAGTCCAGAACTCGTCACCCCCTGGGAATACCAGGGATGTGGAGTCTGTTTCCCTCAGCTGCGGTAAGGGACTGCCCTCAAAGCACGCTCGGGCCGTAGCTAGAGCGACTTTGTTTAAACAGGGGGTCGGCAAGTTGTCACCCAGGGCGAACATGGTAAAGCTGCCCTTGAAAGGCGTCAACTTCGTATTGTCAGCTTGCCACTCCGTCAGAGTGCGCAGGAGAGCCGACTGAGCCTGGTCCCTAGGGACGATCACAGTCTCCCTAGGAACCTTGTCTGAACGTACCCATGCTTCCTCCGTCAGCCTAACGAAGCCTGGGTAGGGGGGCAAGAGATCGGCGGGAAAGAACTCCTGTTCCTCCAACCGTCTCGTGCCAAGACCCTCCACCGTTAAGTTGCCGTCATGCTGAATAGCCCGGAGGGCGAAACGCCAAGGGTTCCCGACGTCAAAGGGAGGGAGGTCTGCCGTATCAGGGATGACATACTGGGGTTCGGCTCCGCCTGGGCGAGCCATTCCCGCCAGCATGTTGTCATGGCTGGCCAACTTTTCTGAGATCTTAGTAAACTTAGAGTCGACCCTCCGCCGAGAACCGTTGAAAAAGTTGGTTCGCGAAAGCTTCCGTCAAAGGCAGGCTGGCGAGGAGGGCTTGGTTTTGATGCCTCTTACTCGCGCCTTTGCCGGAGGAACCAGACTTGCTCCCGGAGGCTACAGGTGCTGAGACCTTAGCCTTCGACGGGGAAAGGCAAGGCCTTCCTGGAAGACGAGGACTTATAGCCCTTCGCCTTCCATGAAGTCTTCAACTTCAACTTGGGGATAGCTGATGGAGCCCTATCACCCAAGGAGGAAGACTTTACAAATCCTGAAAAAGAGGACACAGAAGAAGCTGGGGAGTCAAAAAGGGGGCCCGCCCCCACAACCTCACTTACCTCGCTACTTACCACCTGGTCCTGTTCTGTATTCATCGGTTCCAGGTCCAAGTCTAAAGCAGCGACGTCCTCCGAAACCTCAGCGTAAAGGATATCTACTTGGGGTGGCTGGGTCGCATCCCGGATCTGCTGGATGATGGGGTGGCAAGATCTTCTGGCACTGCGGCCGCCACCCGTGCGCCGGGGTAGAGCAGGTCCCTCAACTTGGCGTCGAGGACATAGGGCTTCCCGACGGAACGTTCCTTCCAAACCCAGCCACCCAGGCGGAGCGCGATTCCAAGGCAGACTTCTTGGAGGACTCGTCCGCCTGTAAGAAAACCGACAATTAGCAGAACGAAAGAATAGTTCGAGAACCATGTAATCAGTATTCGATATGAGGAGCATGGACGGAAGAAAACTGTCACTTACCGACTCGTCCTGGACGCTCGCACACAAGGCGAAGCAAACCTCACAGCCATCGGGGTGCCAGACTACTAGGTCGTCGAGTCGGACCGCACAACCAGCATGGGTCCGGCACACTACGTGTCCATATGGTTGCTGCAGCGAAGCGGTACACCCTCCTCCTCAGCGAACAGTCTGTAAGTGTAAAAGTACATGAACCTACCACTCTGAGCAATCTAAAGCCGGCAAGGCCGGGAGTTTCAGCTTACAACCGGAATGCTCCGGTGGAGGAGAAATCCCTCGTTAAAAACTAGGCCAATAGGCTCCAAATTACACAGAGTGGAAGGTAAATACTTCCAGACCCGGAATACTCCGGGAATGAAAGGTATGAGACAACAGGAACTCACCTCAAGGGTTGCCAGTAAAATCAACGGCGGAACCCCCGGGCGCAGAACCGGACTCACGTATAAATATAAAAGGAGGGTGGAGTGAGAAGTCTACTCCGTTAGATAAATTACACTTATCTAAATATTTATATATATAAACAATAAAAATAAACAAGTGATGGTAAAAAGGAGCAAACCACTCCGGAGACCGGAGGGATCCGCCCCCCTTATATATTCCCCTCCTCTTGGACTTCCCCGCCAGTGAAACAAGGTGGGCAAGATGCTTGTATGATATATAACATAAGCCGGAGCAAGTATAAACAGCCAAACCAAGAAACCCAACAGGGAGAAAAGAAGTGTGGGAGAGAGTGTTCGAACTCGTTCGAGCCGGTGCGAGTAAACGAACCACCAACACCAACACAGCGATGCTAGGGACTATATGGGAGGGAGCGAATCCCTCTACCAGGTGGGGGGGAGTCCCTCAACTCGGAGAAAACGCCATCTAGCGTCACCCGCACGAGTAGAGCAAAGCCGAGGAGGTGGGGTGGGGGAGAGTGTTAGGCTACGAGAATGAAAACAGGAGACAGGGGGAAATGATTCACCCGCTCAACTGCACACACACACCTCTCCAAGCATAATGAAACTTAGGAGGGTGGCCTACTACTAGGGGAGGGATGCGACCGAGCCTCAATGCCCGACTCCTGACTAGGCGAAGCCTAATAAAAAAACCGAACCCAGTGTAGCCTAGGTTAACGGAAGGAGTGCGGAAGGGAGGAGGAAGGCAAACAGGGAGAGAAATTTTGTGCCGAGAACCAACCGGGGCCGAGAAGAGGGGGCAAGAAGGCGACTAGCCTAGAGGAGACACACCCAAAGAACTCTATTCCTCCAAAGGAAGGAAGAGAACTAAGGGGCTCACTCTGCCACCCCAAAAAACGACCCCGGAGGAAACAGCAACCAAAACTCCCTCAACCTGATGGATCCTCTACGCCTAGGGCAAGAGGAAGGAAGCAAAACTAGCCTATAATAGGCAAGGGAAGACCCCACTGAAATAAACCATCACACACAAACATAGAATAAATAAAAATGTGCTCAAATAGGTGCGTAGCCTACCTCGGGGAAGCGGTTAGATCTGAGGCTGCCGCTACCTCGAGGAGGTAAACAATGAATAAAAACAAATAGAGCACCATCGCCAAGAAATAATACAAATAGCCTAATGTAGACTAAGTAATAACAAGGAACCCAGCCGGGGGGGGAACTGGATGGGGCATCACCCTAAAATAGGCCGTCAGGCCAACAATATGTATTACTCGAAAAAAGGGGAGGGGGCCACCGCAGGAACCCGCCAGGAGGAGAACCATGGGGCAATAAATAACATATAACGACAAGGAGACAGCCCCAACAGAAAAGAACTGATGGGGTCGCCTCCCGGTCGACATGGCTGGCGGAGGACGCCGTGGCGTCATAATAAGTTCTCATAATTGTGAAAAAACGAGACAATTACAGCCAAATTATGGAACAAAACCCCACAATAAGATGGTACTTAACTTGGAGATGGTAAAGCTGCTCGATGACATGATTAAGGATGAAAAATATCCAAAAAGGCACAAGCACACAAAAATAGAGTGGTAGCAGAACACGTGCTAGAAAATGGAATGAGGTAGGTGGCGCTGGTGTCGCCGAGCTGGCGGGCGTTTGTGTGCGGGGGCTGTAACGGCTCACCGCTCTCTTCTGGGGGTTTTAACAGGGAGATATCTTTCGAGTAAGACTCCGTGGTCGTGATCCTTCACTCACCCTTCGTTATACCGACGTCTTCCTTGGAGAAGACGCTCGATCTGGGGGTAGTAACCCCAGCTTTCCTGAAAGCTCTTTTTTCTCTGGTATATCTAGCATTTTATACCTAGAAATTCGTGCTACAATGGAATTTCACCGGCTGACACGGGGCTGGACTCAGAAATACAGTAATTAGTGAATATTTCTCAGTGAAAAATACCGCGAATGGGCGAATTTTCCGCGAATAATGGCTAGATATGTTCCACAGAGAAACCCACGAATGCGTGAGTCCGCGAATCATGAGAACGCGAATACGGGGGGTTTACTGTATACCCACCTTAAAAAATATTTAAAATGTGAATTTCATATGGAGGCAAGACAAAATCAAACAGGCTGTAGCAAGTTCAGAAATGACATCGAATGAGTGTCTATGTATGCACACACAATTTTATTTATTTTTTGGTATACAAGACGAAAAATTAGAAAATAAAGTAAGAATATAAACAAATACTGTAGCATAAAATATAAATAAAAAAGTAAAGTAGAGTGTGTGTGTGTGTTACTGTACTTAGGCTGGATGTAAACATATCTCAGCTACTGTGCTCTCTCCACACAGTCCCTTCTTACCCATGGAGCCCAGCCATCAACCCCCCCCCACCATGGAAGCTTATTGAGGCCCCCAACCCTTCCTCTGTTTGGTAGAGTGTACGCAGTGTTCACATTTTTGTGAGACTGTGCAGCATTGCCAACCATTGGAGGGCAGATTTTACCTTTTTTTAAAATTTATAGATACCATATGTCTCTGGGGCCTTGGTCTGGGTGTGTCAGATAATGTCGATCCAGATAATTGAGGGATTACTTTAATTTCAAAATTGGCCGTCTGTAAAAAATGGCTCAACTATATGTTTGTGGGTATGAATGAGCTCATAGCACTGGTTCAACTTAAGCTCCATATTAAAGGGAACAGTTTAGGGGATACAGGGTTGCTAACACTGGTTATAGGCGTCATATTAATGACTTTATAAGTGACATCTTCGTATCCTGTAATAATTGTGTGTTTCTGGTCATTGCTTCAAACAAAAGCACAGAGGGTATGTAAGGCAATATCTGTTCCTCCACAAATACAAACCTTTGATCTCTATTAAGGGATTTACTGGCAGTTTGCAAATGCGAGCTGAAACGGCCATTCAAACTCATTGGCAAGGTAGTCAGTTACTGACAGGCAGGGGTATCCCCGCCCACCCATCAGTCTGCATTCCGCTTTGCTTTTAGCCACTGTCGAGTCCAGATGTCTTTCACAACTCTGCCCAACTTCTGCTGTTTGAACTTTAATTGATTATACTTGAGTATTCCTTTTTATTTTTTAGTTATTGACTATGTTCTTGTTTCGCATTTTTTAAACCCATCGTTCAAATAAGCCTTTTTGCATGGAATTAGTTTGTTTTTCCTTGCTACTATGAATACTGTTTCATCAGACACATGACAGCTTCTGGTAGTTGCACAACAACTGCTTCATTCTTCAATATGTATACTAATATATTTACCTTTTAGGTATGGTAGATGTAACCACTTGAAGTTCTGTCACGATAAATTAATCCTGCTTCCACATCCTTCCTTTGCATTCATTGAATACAGTATAGGCTGTGTAGCCTTATTCCTTTGATTGATCTCTGTTGCCTAGTCTTTATCATTCTCAACTACTGCAGACGAGGCGAGTTTCATCATCACCCATGTGGTTCATCTGAACTTCACCTCCACTCTAACTACGGCAGTGAGTCAGAGCTGGGGGAGTCTGCCCTGCGTTAGAAGGGTTATTAAGCTTCTTTCTGTGCGCCTTTTCTTTCAGGGTAAGGAGGGGAATTTCATTTGTCATTGGCAATTGATATCCCAAGCAGGGCTGGCACTAAGTGCCATTCCTTTAGACTCAAGGTTCTCTTCATTTGGTCTCTGTAAACTTTTGAGCTTGCTTCTAGTCAAATTATCTTCTCTCTGAAAGAAGTAGTGTGTCAGTCCTTAGTGCGGCTTGTTCGCTCCTCATTTTCCCGGTCTACGGACTGGGTTTATGGGCAGCAATGAGTTTGGAGTGTTCTCCTTGCTTCTCTATGGCCAGATGACCATAGTAACAGATAATCACTTCAACCCTTCTCACCACAACCCTGCGGGATTGCCAGAGTGAGGTTTGCATGGACCATTGGCTTTCGTTACCCAGCTTACAGGTTGGGTTAGGTTTGCTGATGGTCCAGGGTTGTTCTCCTAATCTTTCCTTGGTTGGGACACTTCGACTCTTCCTCACCAATCTTTCGGAATCGTACAGGGAAGGGTTTGTGCTGCCTGTTCATGCTGCTCATTCGTTTCCTGAATTCTTGGTTTTGAATTGCATTTTTTGGGAGCAATGGGCTGGTGTTCCCGGTCCTTCCATGGTTGGACAGCCATGGTGACTGAGTAGCGCTTTGACCCTTCTATCTCTGGCGCCTCAAGGACATTAGAGAGGGGCTAGCACCAACTGGTCATATTGGCTTGGCCACTATCGGTGGCTGTGGTCTTTGGATCGGATTGTTTGGTAGGGATGGGTATTGTGGAGCTATCCCATCGCCTCTGATCTTCCTCTTTTGATACACTCAGCTGGAGGAAGAAGAGGGTTGCTATGTCTTGCTCTCCCTTCAATAAGTCTTGGTAGGCTTCCAGCATTTGGTCCTTTCCTGAGGGAGAGGACTGATTTGGCTCACCCCATGGTACCAGCTGCATAGTTGGAACCATTACTTCAGGGATGGCTGGTCCCTTGGGCCATCCGGTTCCCAGGGTACTGGTCCAGTCAAGGTTCTCAGATCGCTGGTCCGGAACTCCCTGATGCTACCCATGTTCCATGCATGGGTGCAAATGCTACCCAGGCTGACCGGCTTGGTCAAGGCTCTCAGACTGCTGGTCTGGTACTCCCATGATGCTACCTATGATATATGCACAGGTGTAACTGCTACCCAGGGTACTGATACAGGATCCTTGGCTTGCAGAGTCCAGGGATGTGA
The DNA here is from genome assembly GCF_040412425.1 of Macrobrachium rosenbergii. Classification (NCBI taxonomy): domain Eukaryota; kingdom Metazoa; phylum Arthropoda; class Malacostraca; order Decapoda; family Palaemonidae; genus Macrobrachium; species Macrobrachium rosenbergii. Next base: position 46,346,581 of record NC_089781.1, read on the forward strand.
TGGCCTGTGTGGTCCTGTCATGTAGAAGTCCATCTTCTAGTAAGGTTTTGGTACAATCATGGATACTCCTCCTCAACATTTTTGTGAGTGAGTATGCTCTCCTAGACCTGTGGGTTTGTTTTCAAGCTGGTTTGACCACCATTCACAGCCTTGTCCACCTGGCAGAGACCTTGCCTCGATTAGATGGGGCAGTGGTGCTAGGGAAAACCTCATTTGGAGGTTTAAGAGAGACAGGAGCTGGTTAAGAAGCTTTTACACCTCCCAAGCCTTTTCACAAGGAAGTACTGTATGTCCTCAATGAACCAAGTGGGTTATATGCCCAATTGTGGAACAATCTTTTGGGGGTTTTCAATGGGCCTTCTCCTACAGGAGGCATGTCTCGGGGTTCTAAGGGCCTGGAACAGTTCGGGGGTCCTGTACATCAGAAAACATGCTAGGGTGCAGGGATTGCTGTTTCTAGAGGTCATCAAGCCCAGTTGGAAGCCAGATGGCCTTGGGGAAGCACCATGGCATTTTTTGCAGTTTTTCCTCTGCCATCGAGAGAGCATAGGCTGTAGATTAGTTGGCATGGTCAAGACTTACTAGTGGTGTTTTGTGCCATATGATTTTACCTGTATCTGTACAGGAAATTCACTATAACCAGTCCAGCGTAGTGACTCTACCTGTGCCCTGACTCATCGAAAGGAGAATTGTATATCGGTCAATGACCCACCAATACCACAAGTAAACTTGAGTCTCCCTTTCTCTGTCTCTCTGTTACATGCGAAGGCAATGGATGACCTGAAGGAGGAGGTTAATCATAAAAACTTTGTCTGAGGGTAGTCTTTGTCAACTACCCAGCCCACCAAACAACTTCTGGTGAGCTGTTTTTGCATGAAGGGGGATGAGATACAGTGTTGCCTCTAGTCCCTGGTCAAAGTTTTGGCAGTGAATCGGTGCTGGCATTGAGGATTGGTCCGCCTCTTGGGTATACTTCAACCTTTCAGGAGTAAGTAGAGGCTGTGGCAAGGTTGGTGCTGTTGACCAACTGAACCCATCTTTGTCAGGCAGTGTCTTATTGGTTCCTGGGCCTGTAAGGAACTGTGATTGAACTTTCATGTTCAGTTGACCTTCTCTTCTTTGGGACAGCAGTGGTTCAGCTTCATTTTTTCCCGTAGAGTTTCCTAGACTTCTTTTCTGGTTGGGAGTTTTGCCTCACCTTTAATCACTTCTGTTTTTTGGAATGGTGTTAAGGGGAAGAAGAGAAAGGGGAATGCAAGGGTAGCATTCTTTCCCTGCAACTACTGTTCATAAGATAATGCTGATCTCTTTAGAGTCCATGACATCTATCTTTTGCCACTCCTTTTTCCTCATCTTATTTGCAGCTCGCAATGGGACCTGACACCTTAGTAGAAGGTGTGCAATGCTGAAGATTGGCACTAGAAGTCGAAGGAGAGCAACTTCTCTGTTTCAATGTAGTAAAAGGATAGGCATTTTTCAAATACATGCATATTGGTCATCCTGGAAATAATCGCCTTTACTCTCTTGAAGAAAAGTCTTGTTGGGACTTTCAGTCACCTTCCCCCAAGGTATAACAAAGAGTTAACGTTAGTGTCAACTTACACTTTTGTGAGATGTATACTGGGTGCATTCTGGTATTGGTTTGTCCTGGCAGACTTGTTGCTGTTTTGGCCATAGGTCAACCTTCTTTCCCGAGTTTAGTGTTGATGAACTACAAGATTTTACCCTCTTTCCCGACCAGAGAATGAGCTACGTGGGTTGCTGGTTTACAACAGCAACAAATGTCTTTTTTCAGGATTTTTGCTTCAGGAAACTCTGGGAGGTTGTGCACAAGTTCCTGTAGTATCAGGGACAACTCACTTGGTGTTGTCACTGTTCTTCAGTTCCCCTGTTGGGTTCTGAAGGCAACTTAGCCTCCTCTCCCCACTTAGATTCTCAAGAATTTGTGTCTTCAGGGGACTGAGACTATAGCAGGACAACAGAAACTGTACATGGGAGTGCCACTAGGTTTTTTCCCCAGGGAAGCTTTTTTGGTCAAATGCATCAAATGGGGGTTAGGATGCATACCCGGGCATTGTTCAGAATGGTGAGTCACATTTTAGGAATGACTTCTAGATACCTTTCGAATCCAGTTCTACAATCGGAGACAGTGGTCCCTAATCACCTGAATGGCGAAGAAGTTGTTTGAGATTTCCAGGTTCCAGTCTTAACACCTGGCTACCATTTGGCTTGACAAGTAGCTCTTGGGTTCTTTCCTCTCCATGCTTGCTTAGGGTTAAGCATAGAGAAAGGTTTCTTTCCTGGAAGGGTATTTGAACCTTATGTCTTATGACCATTTTGCTTTTAGTATGTAGTCAACAGCAGGTTGATTTCTGCTGTTCTCTGGCAGAATCTTGGACTTCCCATGTGTCCAAGCCAAGTAAACTCCAGACCTACTAGCTCTATGGTTCAAGGTCATAAGAGATATTCCTATCTAGTTAACTTCAGATCCAGTTGCTTATCTTCTGGTATCTTCAGGTATTGAGAGCTATGGCACTTCTTGCTTGGATGTTTTTAGTCTCTCCCCTGATGAGAGGGTTCTTTCTTTGCTCTCCATTTCTTGAGCGGCTGCTTACAAGATTAGAATCATTTCCAGTTGTGTGGAGACAAGGTATCTCGCTGGTCAGAGTTGCTTGTCAGGTGGTAGTGGTGCCGTGAGGCTTGTTTCTTCCCAATTTTTTTTCCGTGAAAGGCTTGGTAAACCTTCAACCAGGGTTTGATCCTAGGAGTAGACCTTTTTAAGGGAGATCTTTGGTACTCCTGAGAAGCAATAACAGTCTTTCTCTCTTGAGTATTCAAACATTGGAGGGACATGATTCTCTCCTTTAGGACTTTGACTTGCAGTGTATACGAGTCTTTTCAAGGGTTGTCAGAGTTGGTATTGGCAGAGTTAGGGAAGGAGTTTTTCAAGTACACTTCCTCCTGGCTCTGTAAGTTAATATTCGGGCATTTTCTCTTCAGTGTAAATGGAGAATTGCAGCCCAGATGAGAGCTCAGGATGGCAGGGGCATCACCCTATACTTTGCATTCAGTAGGAAGCTGTCAGCTTTCAGGTATTATGTGAGGAGAGGTGATCAAGTATGATCAGCTGCTTGATGTTTTACCAGCGGAATGTTGCCCACTAGCCGTAGACCCGCTTTCCATGGACCAGTGGTGGCTGCTCAGTGGGTTGAATAGCAAGCTGGCTCCCTTTGGAATAGTTAGCACCTTGTCTAGGTATCTGTTGGGAGGAGGTAGGTGGTTAGGAGTGACTGGTTCTCCTTCCTCTCTCTTTTTCTTCTTTCCTCTCTGGTAAACAGAGAGTCAAGGGTGCCATTCCATATACAAGAAGGACAGATGTGAGTGCAGGTTAGCTGTCTGACTAAGCACCTGTCTTTCCATGGGCAATGAAGGGATATATGTTCCCCTTCTATCTTGGCAAGGGGAGAGGAGGACAGACAATAAAGCAAGCTCGTTGATTATACTTACCTGTCTTATTGTCTCCGAAGTGGAATGTAGACTGACAGGTGGGCGGGGCTTCTCCCTGCCTGTCAGTGGTTGACTACATTGTCAGTAAGTTTAAATGGCTGTTCTAGCTCACGCACGCAACTAAATCCCTATGTATGTATGTTATGAATAGTTCAAATTACTTTTAAATTTGCATTGTTTGTTTGAAGATTTTATTGTTGTATAGCATAATAATAGTTTTCTGTTAGTAATTTATAGTGATTTTCCAGTATTTCTTAAGAGAAATTTTTAAAATTACAATAGGTACCAAAAGGAGCTTTATTGCTGGGCCCCCCTGGTTGTGGGAAGACACTGCTAGCAAAAGCTGTTGCAACAGAAGGTCAAGTGCCGTTTTTGGCAATGAATGGCTCTGAATTCATTGAGATGATTGGTGGACTGGGAGCTGCTAGAGTAAGGTAGGCATCTAGACTTTGGTTGTCTGGAAAGGCGCATGAAAATTTTTTTAAAGTACATACTAATGCTTTATAAATGGTCTTCCCAAGTTTTGATGTTGGACCATTTACTATTTTCAGAAATGTTCATAAGTTGTTAAATGCAGATATGCACATGTAATTATTACAGTATATCTTTTATTATATACTGTAGCTACATAGGCTGAGCTTAGCATAGATTTGCTTATTTTGCATTTATGAAAGATACTGTAAGTGATATAACACCTGTATCAAATAAAGAAGTGTAAAAGTTCTATACTGTCTTTCAGTACACTATACATTGTAGCATTGAACTGCAATAGGTGTGCATGCATATGTATGAGTAATATAGCTGATATTGACCAAGCTTCCTCTCTGTTTGCATTTATCAGCTGTTATTAATTTTAGTACACACACAATGTTTCAGTACCATATATCTAAGCTTTCATACAATATATCTTAAATAAATGTTAGATGTTTTAACATGTGTGAGTCATCATTGTGCACTTTCTAAAAAATAAAATTGAATTGTAAATAACAGCAGTAAAAGATTAGTTTAGTATACATTGATGAAACTGTGTAAAAATAATCAGGAACTGGGATGTGTGCTGACTTACCATTTCCAGTCACTGAAGAAATTTGAAAAGTATTTTGAAATTGTAAAAATGTTTTTTATCTTTTTACCAGTTTGTGCAATGCAGTAGCAAAAGAAGCTAAAACTCAGTTGCCAATAAACAGGTTTTGATGTAGGAAAACCTATTTTGGTAGTTGCTGTTGAGTCCTCAAGGAGTTACCCTCCATGGTTGACCAAACTAATGTCAAAGAATTCTCTTATAACTGGTCTCACGGCTGGGTATTGTGTCATAGTGGTAAACACTGTAACACTTGATGGAGCATATAATGGGCTCAAAGATAAGGGGGCACTTTCCCAAATCTTTTCCCTTTAAGTAGGATGCCTTGACAAGGTGAGGGGCTAAGGGAACCTGGCCTTTGGGCCCAGGTCTTGACAAATCATCCTACGTAGTTTTTTGGTTTAAATGGCGTGGACATTTTTCACTTTTGAAAAATTTTACTGCTGAGGTGAGTCTGAGAAGGGATCATGTTTAGGAAGGGGTTTGCATATGTAGCTAATTGTGGGAGTTGAGGTGGTTGAGTCGCCACCCAATATTGTTTGGACCTAACAGGTAATGATGGGACCTTCCCATTGGCATCTTGAGGGTGGAACCATCTCTGGGGATCAGCCCATCGGAACCCAGGGGGAGCTGGTTTGAGATGGAACTCCTGGCTTTTGTCTGGAAGCCTGCCAATACGTTTGGAGTGGGAAGTTGGTCCCCATTAGTGGGGGGCAGAACTCCCAGCAGGCAGATTGGCTTATACCTGGGCCACTGCAAGTGTATTGGTGCTATCCCGAAAGGGTAGGGGTATGAGGTGGACTATTGGGAGTCATTTCTCACTCTGCCATTGGTGGAGAATGCAAATACCTGACTGGTCCATGATACTTTCTTGATATAACCGAGCAGTTTTGCATGGGTGGGTGGGTGGGTGGGCTGCTTTGTGTGTGGTGGTCTGGCGTGTGCATGCTTGGCATCTTGGGGTCTCTTCTCAGGCTCTGGCGGTGTGTTGAGGTGGAGGAGACTAGGTAGTAGAAGCTGCCTGGTTTTCCCTTTCTGATGTGCTTTTGGGGGTTTGTGTGGAGCCTCTTGGGTGTTGGGTGTGCACTTTTTGGACTTCTGCACGTGAACTGGCATTAATTTATGGATTTGGCAACTAGTTTTCCCTCCCCTGGATCCGATGACTCACCGGCATGGGCAACAACTTGTAGCTCGGCAAAGGATATTATTATTGACTTACAGATTCCACCTCAGAAAGAAGAAACTAAGGTTGATGCAGCCTCTCTACAGGGAACTCCACAAAAGAAAGATTCTGAGAGTGATGAAAGTCACCATAGAAAATTGACAGTTTTGCATGAATGTGAAATACCCCTTGAATGCCATTATGAATCTATTTTTGTATTATTTAAACAATACAGTAAAACCCTGTATTCGCATTCTCACGATTCATGGACTCACGCATTCGCGGATTTCTCTATGGAACGTACCTACCCATTATTCGTGGAAAATTCGCCCATTCGTGGTATTTTTCCCTGAGAAATATCCACTAATTACTGTATTTTCATATCATTTTCTCGATTAAATGTACTTTTTTATGTTAAAACTATTAAAATACTCAGGTATAAGCATTTTTAGAAGGTTTTTTGTGTTTAAACTGTTTTTTGTTTAAATTATCAAAATAGGCAGTTCTAAGTGTTTTTAGAGTGGTTTTAAGTATTTACAGATTTTAGCTATTCGCGGGGGGTTGCAGTACGCATCTCCCGCAAATACGGGGGGTTTACTGTATGGGAAAAATTTAGAAATATGTATGAACTACAATGAAGATGACCAGGAATGGAAAGCTTGGATCTCTTTTGAGAAACACAAAGATGCCTTTGTAGCCACATGTAACATTGCAAGTATTCTTCTTCATATAATTGTAATATAAAGGGAGCACTTTGTGACAAATTCCCTAGAAATATAGATGTTTATCGCCCAGCTGACTGGAATGAAAATGAGTCTTCGACTCATGAAAATAATCTGCAAAGAGTACCCAAACTCCCCCAATGGCTTATAGCAACTGCAGAAGAGGAGAATTATATTTATTTTAAATTCAGTAAATATTTGCAAAAGAAAGTAGGCACTATAGGAAATGGTGACATTTATAGATTTGGTAAGAAATCTTTCTTATCCATGCAAAATCGAAGACACAATCACTTATGCTTTGCAATTTAAAAGTAGATGACAATGAAATGTTAGTAGATATCAAACCCCATATTAATTTTAGTTATGGAAGAGGGGTAATCTTCAGTGGGGATTTATATGACTTCAAAGAAGAGGAGATATTAGATATGTGTCCAAAACAGGTTTGGCAGGTACGTAAAATTCCAAAAACTACAATGATGATTATTACTTTTAAGGATCATTATGTTCCCTCTCATTTGTATATAGAAAATGAAAGGGTGTCGGTATGCCCTTACAAACAAAAACCATTGCAGTGCTTCAGTTGTTTCAGATATGGTCATCCTTCTCGAGTCTGTAAAAATGACAAGTTCTGCACCAGCTCATGGTGAATTGTAATTGGGTCATAAGTCCAGTGATAGAAAATGCCCACGTTTTCAAATGGAAACAACAGCTCTACTAACATCAGATGCAGAGCATATAAGTACGGGTTATACCAGAAGACTTCTAAGGAAAAGAGTTATGCTAAGGCCTTAAAATCAAATATCAGGGAGCAAGATAAACAAAAAATGCCAGATAGGCCAATGACTGCAAACATAAGTTTAGATATAAATGCTCAGCCTCCAACTCAGATATGAGTACCTCCAATTTTGGATATTACTCCCTGTCCTGCTGCACCTTCTTCTCCTAAGATGAGCAGCCCTAGGTTGTCATCTCGGGTGCTCTCTCTGCCCGATTTAGGAGATGAACTCGATACTCAAGAGCATCTTAATGCTCTCATAACAGAGGGAAAATACCGACACACCTCCCCACTTTCCAATAGGAAAAGAGGGAGACCCCCTTCCTTTTCCCCTCCAGTTACAAGACATGCTGAAATACCTAGCAATAGGTATGAAATATTGTCTCTAAACAAAGTTGATGGATGAAAATCGCCTAATGAGATAATTCACTCAAAAATCACTGTTGATCTACACCACAATCCTTGCCAATCAGATAAGCTACATAATGTTATAAAGAGTGTAAAGCCAAAAATATCTTGACCATCCTTTAAAAAATCATCAGGAAGTAGCAATAAAATGAAAAATACAGAATTGAAGACTTCTTTCAAAGAGTCCTCTAGAAAATAACTAGCATTTTCTCCTCCATCTTGCAATGCAGCTGTCAAGGTCTGAGGGCTAAGTATGAAGAGCTTAAGATGCTCATTCATGAATTCTCTCCAGTTTTTATTTGTTTACAGGGAACGATGTTGGATATTAATACTCCTTGTCCAAGGGAATACACTGCATGCCGAACTGCTTATAATCCTTAAGTAGGAAGTCATGGAGGGAGTTTTGTTTATATTTGCCATGGCATTCCTCAGATATCTTTAAGTCTGCAAACTCCCTTTCAAGCAGTAGCAGTGCAAGTAGAATTAACTAGAAAATATACTGTTTGCTCTCTCTGCTTACCTCCCAGTGATGATGTCTGCTGTAATGATGTAGTAGGGTTGATTCATCAACTTCCTCAACTGTTTATTCTTGTAGGACACATGAACAGTAGATATCCATTGTGGGGTGATGTTTTAGTTAATAGAAAAGGCAATCTCATAGCATCACTAGTTGAAAACGAAGACATAGGGATTCTTAATACAGGTGAGCCTACTCACTTGCATATACAAATAGGCACTTTGTCATGTATTGACCTATCCATAGTTAGTTCTAACTGCCTTATTGGCTTTCGCTGGAGAACATTGGATGACTGGCATACTATTGACCATGCACTAGTAATCATTAAAAGCAATAGTAGTCCACCAGAGCATAGATCTCCTCACTTGTGCTTGGATAAAGCAGATTGGAACAAGTTCAGGGAATTAAGTGAAATCAAAGGTGATGAGGACGAGTTTAGCAGTGTTGATGATGCCATTGATTTACTTAATGGTACTCTTCACATTGCTGGATTGCATTCCATTCCTAAAACCACTGGCTTATTCTGCTGTCGACCAGTTCCTTGGTGGTCGCCTGATCTCCAGCTACTTCACCAGGCCACTAGAACTGCTGACTAGATGCCAATGAAATCGAACAGAACATAACATCATGGTATGTAAAAAGTGTGGAGCACAGTTCCGGCGTGCATTCAAAGCAGCCTGTTGCCAATCATGGTCATCCTTTGTTTCTTCAGTGAACAAAAGAGTCCATAAATTAGCAGGCAAATATATTCCTAACCTTTCCCCTGTATTAAAGGCTAATGGGCAATACATCACAAATGCATTGGAAGTGAGTAACGAATTAGCAGACCACTTTGAAAAAGTTTCTCAGAAATCGGAAACATCTCCTGGATTCCAGTATTGTTCTAGGGAAGAACAAAAGCCACTTGATTTTTCATCCAATAAAGAAGAACTGTACAATGTTACATTTACTGAGAGAACATTTGATTCTGCCTTGTCAGCATGCACAGATACAGCCCCAGTCCTTGATGAGGTTCCATATGCAATGATGTATGTAAGAACACTAAGCTTTTCATAATTAGCCTTATCAACAGAATTTGGCATGATCACAGTTTCCCATCAGTTTGGCAGCTAGCTTTAATTCTAGCCTTTTTAAAACTGGGAAAGGGCAAATTTTTATTTGCAAACTACTGCCCAGTTGCCTTGACATCTTGTCTTTGTAAGATTATGGAAAAGATGGTCAATACAAGGCTTGGAGAAGCAAATCCACAGTTATATATATGTACACATATTTAAAGATTAATCAGTAAAGATAGCTTTCGGGAACTTGTTCAGGTCCCCTTTTCAATCTAACGAGTTGATGTAGCACTCCAACCAAGTAAACATAAAAGGACTCAAAACAAGCAAAGTTGTTTATAAACTATGAAACTGGTTGTCAAAAATAGATCAGGCAATGCTGTCATTTTCTGATGAAAGTCCTGCCAGTCTGGAACGTCTAACTGGTCGTTGCCTGATGCGGTCGTTTTGCTGGTCATCAACTGAATGGGTGCCTGCAACATCGGTTACTGGAAGCAACCAAGTTACCTGAACGGGAGAAAGAGAGGCAACCGCAGCATCAGATGTGGCTAACGAGACAACACTATCATAATGGTCTTTATTCTTAATACCTTTAATATACTTCTTGGAAAGAAGATTGTTGGTGAATTTATCTTCCTGTTTAAAAGATTTATTGTCTTCCATACATAAACCACTATATATCTATCTCCGCACCCTCCACTAGTCTTCTTATGCCAACTTCTTTACTTCTGAAAATTACTTTAGAGTCTGCTCAATTTATGTGGTGGTCGAGTTTAAGACTGTGACTAACTAACACATTGTTTTCTTTATGTAACTCAGGCAGTCCCAGGTTATCAGGGGGGGTTCCATTCTGATGGTGGTTTTTCGGTGATTTTTGGGGATTATCAGTGTCGAAAACGCCAAATTTCGGTTATCGGCTCCTTTTGTTAGGTATGTATCGGCGCCGATAAGCTGAAATCAGTGATTTTTGGCGCCGAAAATTGCCGATTTTCTTCTCTAGGCAAGTGCCGCAAAATCAGATCGCTGTTAACCGGGGACTGCCTGTATGTTCTTTTGTTTTCCCCGATTCTTGTGAGCAAACCTCTACCACTTTTCCCAAAATATTTAGAGTCATTCTGTGCAGGGGATTTCATAAACACCAGTATGTTTATTGTTGTGATTCTGTGTACTGTTATGTGTATAAGAAGTCTTTTAATGGTGTCATTATAATTATAGACTACAGTAAACCCCTGTATTCATGGGGGATGCATACTACACCCCCGCAAACGGCTAAAACCCGCGAATACTGAGAACACTTCTAAAACACTTAGAACTGTCTATTTTGATAGTTCAAACACACAAAAAACAATTAAAAATGCTTTTCTGGGATCGACCTGTGTTGCCGAGTGAAATGTCCCATATAGCACACATTTCTAGGTATAAATATTTGCTAGATATACCAGAGAAAAAAGCTATACAGCTAATAGGATGCCAGAGTTACTACCTCTGGGTCGAACATCCTTATAGGATGTCAGTATGTCATCTAGGAGCGAGTGGAAGCCACTACCACAGATGCTTAACCCAAATAGATCTCTCCTCTCCCAAAACCCCTCTACCTAAGGGGTGCCGCTACAGCAGTCCTTCCCGCTCGCTACTACTACTTCTACCCAGAACCTTCATCCCTTCATAGCACGCTTTCTCGTTAACACACGTTGTTTTCGTTGGTGTTATTTTTGCTTCTTTTTGCCTTATTATGGTTTTTTGGATTTATTATCATGGCTTTGATTGATCAAGACGCATCTTCATCTAAGTTGAGTATTCAATTTTGTTGGTTTGGGACTCAGTTGGACTAATTTTGTCCCGTTTAATTACTTACGCCTTGTCGGCTCAGAGCCACCATTTTCGTGTTCGTTCATGGCTGTAGTCCCCAGCCTCATAATGCTCTCATATCTTCTGACGTCTGGAAGATTGAATATTATTTATATATGCTCCTCTTTTATAATGATAGTTTCAATTTTCGCTCGTTCTGACGCGCTCGACTATTATTACATTTTAGAATAGTGGAAAGTGAGGCCTAGCCTATCCTTTCCTTCCTGTTCTTTATGTAGGTGCATTTTTAAAAATATTTTGTTATTATATCATTTCAATTTTATTATGTATCCCATATGCCTTTCGTCTGATATTTGGTAGTGTTATCCGTTAGCCTACCTGACCAGTTCGACTCTGCTCGAATCTTGGAAGGTAGGCTAAGTTGGCTGATTTTCCTTCCTACCCTGGCTTCTAGGCCTAGGTAAGGTAGGTTTTCTTGGGTGGCCTTCGTTTGAGTTTTGGTTGCCGGCCCACCCTCCCTGACCAGTTTGATTTATCAAATCTTGGAAGGTTTGGTTTGGTGCTAGTGCCCCTTTCTCGTTCGTCTCTCTGGCGTGTCCTAGCCTATCTGGTCCAGTGTTTACTTCGGAAGGTTAGGCTAGGCTATAGATATTATCTATTTCGCCTTCTCATGTTTATCTCACTCCCATTTTATTAGACGTTGTCTACATGGCTTCTCCCTTTGGGACATTTTAGAGCAATGCTCATTTGCCCCTTTCAGTTGAGATGACGCTTCGTGGAAGGTGTTTAGGCACCTGACCTGTTGCAGTCACCATGTTTTCTCTGCCCCTGCGTCTCCGCCGTTCCGCTATCTGGATCCATTCCAGCGGCTATCGTTAGCTCGCTGTTTAGTTCCTAGTAGGAACAATAGCTTGAGCGTCGTTGCCTTCTTTTTACGGCGAAATTGTGGAGATGCCGGGCTGAAGGCTAATTTCAATGATAGTTATTAATTAGTTTCTGTGAACTGTGTTCCGGGAAATCAGTCCCGAAACCTTCGTTCCGGCGGCTAGCCCTCCCCCCCCCCTCGGTTGTTGATTTCTGTGTTGTTAATTTACGAGACGCTCCGGCGTCATTGGAATTGCTTTCTGGTGTGATCGACTTCAGGCTTGGCCTCCCTGTTCAGATTGTACTGGAACGTTCTGCCGTAACCTTATTGTTTACCCCAGATCTCAACTCCGGCGTGGGAGGGAATATTATTACTTTATGTTTTATTAGTTTAGTCCTTCACCACAGCCGTATGTTTATCTCCTTGATACTCATGTATCAAATTCCTCTTGTAGGTGGTTCATTGTCAGGAGCCGGGCTGTAACGCCTATCTGCAGCAACCCTGTGGCCACGTAGCATGCAGGTCGCATGCCAGCTGCGCAGTCAAGGTGGACGATCATCTCGTCTGGCATCCAGATGGCTGCGATGTATGCTACTCCCTTTATCAGGGCGTGATTGATGATTCGATACGTTAACCTTCTGGTATTTAACGCGTGAATATTTCAAACATCTTTGATATCTTCTATAACGGAAGAATTTATTGTCAATTCCCTTTATATTGACATTATATCTGGTTGCAGGTCCTTGGTCCTGCCAAGCCTCATCTCTTGCTACTCTAAAGATCTGGGTTGGCGGATTTGGTCGCAACGTTGGTCAGGGCGCCCTTATGTGCTGGCAGAGGACATTTGTAACGTCCTGTACCCTAATGGCCAGGTCCTCTGCAGCAGTAACCCCGAAGTGGCGGAGCCCTGATTAACAAGATTAGGATCGAGACCCAGGTCCCGCTGGAGAACTCAAGAACTGTGCGTGAAGTGGCCGAGAAGTGGCCAACATCAATATCAACGTCGAACCGATGGCCATCGATCCCAGGAGGAAGGTAGGGATGTAAGTGAGGCAGGTAGATTTAAAATTTCATTGTCTTTTAGTTCTCCTGCGTCTTCGTCTTCATCCTTCCAAGGTTTCTCTAAGGTCTCTACCCTTGGGGCCCGTTCGGGTCAGTGATTCCCAAGGTGAAGTCCTTAATGAAGACGAAGACTTACCCAAAGTGTCAAAACCCCAAAATCCCCCATGCTGAACTTCCGCCAGGTATCGTTGACTCCCAAACCTTCGACTTCCTCCCAGAAGGCTACTCCCCCTTCTAAGGGGTCGAGACCAAAGTCGAGCAGGTCTAAAAACCTGAATTTGACCCTGAGGCCTTCATGAGTTTAATGAAGAAACTATCCGACCAGGTTAACTCCCAATTTGAGGCAATGTCTCGAGATCTTGCCTCTCGAGTCTTGAGACATCAGGGCAGGTATGTTCAGTCTTTGGCTGAGAGACTGAAAACCCAGGAGGATTCGCTTGCCGAACTAGTTAATTCCGGTCCAGTACAGCAGCAGGGTTACTCCATCCCTGACGCCTTGAAGCTACCTGCTTATGAGGACTGTAACCCTTGGCGCCTCGCCTTTAATGCCCCCTTTGCAAATGGTAAATTAACCATTGAAGGTTGCGGCACCCGCCCTGTGGAAGACTACGAGTTCTTCCCGGCGGATCTTGTTTTTCCTTTCCCGGGATACGCCCGTTTATTGAAGGAAGCCCTGGTGAGGGAAGACAAGGTCCCTAAGGAGACGGTGATCTTCCCCAGGGATCAAGCGCAGTCGGCATGGGTCAGGATACTCTCTGACTGGGAGTGCGCTAATACTAATTAACTCCCCACAAGGGGCGGTTTACGATGTTCACCGTCCACGAGGACATTCCCACCCCTTGCACATCTAAGATAGCAGAACTGACTCTGCAGGCCGGAATAGAGGAGAAGCCGATGCCACAGCTTCGTGAGATGGACCCTACATCTCTTCTCTTTCCAGGAGACCTGGATTGCTGGGTTGGGGCTCCTGAAACATTTACAGTAGGTAGGCTGGATCCAGAGTGCGCTTCGGATCTTTTCAGTGAGCAGTTGCCCAGGATTCCGGAGTCTCTGATTAAAGCAGAATATGATGCTAGGTGCCGTCTCAGCAGGTCCATCAACTCCGTCACCTCGGCGGAGTTGACATCTGCTGTATATAAGGATGAACCTCTTTTCAGGATCCTGACTAAGTCACTTCTGGCCTCTTCCAGAGTGACTTATTGTTTTTCATAGTGGCAAGGAGGAACTGCCGAAAATTTGTGCTGGCTGACGCTACCATCCGACCACATGAGCCAAACAGGCTCATAAAATCTTCTGTCTGGGGTACCAACCTCTTTCCCGAGGACATGGTCAACTCTGTCATCAGTGAGGCTTCAGGGCCAATCAGAATCTTAGATTCGTTGGGGACTCCCTTTAAGAGGAAGTCTTCTGAGTTTTTAGGCCCTCAACCTAAAGGAAGAAAGAGGACAAGGAGGTTCCATCCATACAAGGCACCCCAGACCCAGACAGTTGTCCAGGCAGTTCCAGTTACTCAAATTGCCCAACCTTCCACCTCCAAGGGACAACCCCAGTATGTTTTACTGAACCAGCCAACTCACCACCCTGCTGGTTCAGCAACCTATGTAACCTCTCCAGCCTTCAACCCTACCTATGAATCTCAGGGGTCATTTCAGAGCTACCGCCAGTCTAGGGCAATAGAGGTAGGGGAAGTTTCAGATCTAGGGCCGGATCCCAGGCCCAAGTCTAGAGGCAGAGGCTCAAGAGGAGCCAGAGACAATAAGCCCTCAAACAAATGAGCCTCCTCAGGTAGGTGGGAGCTTACGCCTTTCAGGGACCATTGGACATTTCAGTCCATGGGCCCACAGTATTGTTTCAAAGGGCCTAGGGTGGAGCTGGATAGAAGGGCCTCCTCCCCAGTCAGATTCTATCAGACCCCAACACCGGATCTGTTAGAATATGCAAAAGACCTTCTTTTAAAGAAGGCAATGAAAGAAAGTCAGACATCTAAAATTTCAAGGACGCTTGTTCAGCGTGCCAAAGAAAGACTCAGACAGAAGAAGAGTGATTTTAGACCTATCAACTCTGAAACTCTTATATTCAATGCGACAAGTTCCATATGTTGACCGTCTCTCAGGTGCGGACCTTACTTCCCCATGGGGCCGTCACCACCTCTATAGATCTTACAGACGCCTATTATCATGTTCCAATAGCAAGAAACTTCTCTCCCTATCTAGGGTTCAGACTGGGCAAACAGGCTTACTCCTTCAGAGTAATGCCTTTCGGACTAAACATAGCACCCAGGATCTTCACCAAACTTGGGAGAAGCTGTGGTACAGGAACTGAGGTCTCAAGGCATCAGGCTCGTGGCTTATCTGGACGATTGGCTAATCTGGGCTCCCAGCGACTCCGAATGTCGGAAGGCAACCAGAAAGGTCATTCAGTTCCTAGAGTATCTGGGTTTTCATATAAACACAAAGAAATCTCGTCTGATTCCGGCATCCCGATTTCAATGGCTGGGCATTCAGTGGGACTTAAACACCCACAAACTTTCAATTCCCCCCAGCAAAATGCAAAGAGATAGCCAAAGCAACAAGACAGTTTCTCAGGTGCAAACAAGCCTCTCGTCGCACTCAAGAAAGAATCTTAGGTTCTCTTCAGTTTGCATCAGTAACAGACCTTCTTCTCAAAGCAAAACTGAAGGACATAAATCGAGTGTGGCGGAGTCGAGCCAATTACAAATTCAGAGACAAAGTCTCCCTCATACCTCAATCTTAAAGAAAGACTTCGCCCCTGGACAACGGCCAAAAGTCTTTCCAAATCAATTCCTCTACAATTCCCCCCCAGCTCTGATCATCCACACGGACGCATCTCTGACTGGATGGGGAGGTTACTCACAATACAAGAAAGTTCAAGGAACCTGGTCGAGCCTTTTCGTCACTTCCATAAACATTCTAGAGGCAATGGCAGTTTTCTTGACTCTGAAACGCTTACGTCCAGCCAGGAACATACATGTCAGATTAGTCCTGGACAGTGCAGTGATAGTTCATTGTCTGAACAGGGAGGTTCCAAGACAAGTCACATAAATCATGTAATGATAGCAATCTTTTCATTAGCAATGAAAAATCATTGGCACTTGTCAGCCACACATCTGTCAGGAGTAAGGAACGTGATTGCAGATTCTCTGTCAAGAACGACTCCTCTGGAATCAGAATGGTCTCTGGACAAGAAATCCTTCAACTGGATTTGCCAACAGATTCCCGGGACTCCAGGTGGACCTGTTTGCCACGGAATCAAATCACAAACTCCCGTGTTATATAGCTCCGAACCTGGACCCTCGGGCTTATACACCAGGACGCAATGTCAATAGACTGGAACAAATGGCAGAAAGTCTATCTGTTTCCTCCAGTAAATCTTCTGTGGAAAGTTCTACACAAACTCAGGTCATTCAAAGGTCAAATAGCCTTAGTAGCCCCCAACTGGCCGAAGAGCAACTGGTTTCCTCTTCTGTTAGAGCTGAAACTCAGAGCCATTCAAATTCCTCATCCAATGTTAACCCAAGTAGTACAAACTCAGACTGTGTCAGCTTCCTCAGGAATGCTGAATGCCCTAACTTTATGGATTTCATGAAGTTTACGGCTCAGAAAAATGCTAATGTTGATCCTCAAAACACAATGTTTCTAGAATCAGATAAGAGAGAATCTACTCTTCGTCAGTATGATTCAGCAGTTAAAAAACTTGCCAACTTCCTGAAAGAATCAGACATTCATACTATGACTACAAATCTTACAATCTCATTTTTAAAGCCCTTTTTGACAAAGGTCTGGCAGCTAGTACCATTACTACAACTAAATCTGCCTTAAAGAAGATATTTCTAGTTGGGATTTAATATTGATCTAACAGATTCATATTTTTCATCTATTCCTAAAGCTTGTGCCCGTCTTAGACCAACAACCTGTCCTAAAACAGTTTCTTGGTTTTAAATGACGTTTTAAAATTAGCCTCAGATACAAATAATGAATCTTGCCCTTATTCGACTCTTCTTAGAAAAACTTTGTTTTTAATTAGCCTGGCTTCAGGAGCTAGAATCTCTGAACTTTCAGCCCTTTCTAGAGAGTCGAATCATGTGGATTTCCTCCCATCAGGAGAGGTTCTACTTTCTCCAGACCAAATGTTTTTAGCCAAGAATGAAGATCCTCAAATTAGGTGGTCTCCCTGGAAGATAATACCTCTTCCGGAAGATCCTTCTCTATGTCCGGTGGTTACATTAAAAGCCTACCTTGAAAGGACTTCTCAAAGATCTTCAGGTCCACTTTTTGTCAGGAGAATGGTGGAACCATCTCCTTGAATGGCATTAGACAACAAATCCTTTATTTTATTAAACAAGCCAATCCGGATTCAATCCCCAAGTCCATGATATCCGGGCTGTAGCCACCTCAGTTAATTATTTCAACATATGAATTTTGATGAAATTAAGAAATATACGGGCTGGAAATCCCTAGAGTTTTTAAACGTCACTACCTTAAATCCTTGGAGGCTCTTAAATTTTCTGCTGTCGCTGCAGGGAACATTGTTTCCCCAGAGTCAGCTTAATATTATGTTATTTTATAATTTAATTGTAATTAATTGTAATTGTTTGTATTTTGCTTGCCCAACCAATTGGTATACCTCTCACCTACCTGCCTCGCTTGTATTCCCCGTCCTTTCTATCTTGTTGACTGGGTTTGGGTTGCTTCACAAACCACTCCTGTCTTTGTTTTATCATCCTTTGCTAAAAATTTTCACCAATTTTTGTTATTTTAGGTGATGGTTTTTAATTAGATTTTAAAGCAATATCTTTGTAACTACATTGTTTTGTATTGTTTAGGATAAGTAAAAGCTTAACTTTTGTACAGATTTATATAATTTATTATACTATTTTGGATTAGTAAAAAGCATATTCAAAATAAATTTTATTTTCTTAGTAAAATTTTAATTTTGAATTTAACTTTTATGTTTACAAGCTTTTATGGTCATTCTCTGCTACTATTTCACTCAGCGACACAGGGCAATCCCAGAAAAGGGATTTTGACAAAGGAAAAATCTATTTCTGGGTGAAGACCTGTGTTGCTCAGTGAACCCTTCCCTCTCTTTTTCCCACCTGAACTGGCCAAAAAGCTTGGGTGCTATTTCGGGATGGTGCATTGTGGGTAGAATTGTAGTAGCGGTGGTGGACCGTTGTATCGGCACCTCTTAGGCAGAGGGTTTTGGGAGAGGAGAGAGTCTATTGGGTTAAGCATCTGTGGTAGTGGCTTCCACTTGGTCCTAGATGACATACCGACATCCTATAAGGATGTTCGACCCAGAGGTAGTAACTCTGGCATCCTATTAGCTGTTTTTTCTCTGGTATATCTAGCAAATATTTATACCTAGAAATGTGTGCTATATAGGACATTTCACTCAGCGACACACAGGCCTTCAGGTCTTCACCAAATAGATTTTTTTCCTTTGTCAAAATCCCTTTATTGTTATTCAACCATCCAAATTATGATGGGTTAATATTCTTGTTAAAACAACCAGCCAAATTTGTTAGAAAAAATGTTATCAACCAACAAAATTTGTGCTGGACTATTATTGTTCAACCAACCAAATTTGTACTGACATATATTGTTATTCAACCAACCAGATTTGTACTTAATGCATTCAACATGGTAAATTTGTATTAATATCAGTTAACCCAGTACAGATTTGACTGGAATCTACCATGGTCACTAAAATTGTCTATGGTGCCTTAAAATTCTTATTTGATATCAACTCATTCAAAATGTTTTTTTAAATATTTTCATTAATTATAGGCCTTATTCTGCAGTTATTTTATCACGCTTCCAATCAATGAGGATGCTGGGATTCAAATATCATGCTGTTGTTTTTGTTTTTAATAATTTATTTCTATATTTGTTAATTTATTCCTTCCGTATTTTCTAATAACATCATCTTATTATCTTCGGAGAGCGATTTCCAAATGAACACTTCCGTGTTTTCCAGAACTTTTGAAGTGTTAGCGTATTTGTGACACAACAGGACGTTTGCAGAGATGTCCCAACGTAATCAGGACCGTGAAAGGCGCATAATGCCTAATAATAATAATAAGCGTGTAATAATAATAATAATGGGATGCTGGAGAGTATTGGGTCAAGCACCCAACCCAGCTTCTCAGCGATATAATACTTGTGCGGTTCGTGTGACCAAAGGGACCAAGGACCACATCCCGTGCCTTTACAACCCCTAAAGCATCAGGGGTTTCGAGGGGTTCATCCGTAAGCATTTGGGAGGCGTCCAACAAAGGACATTGAAACCTACTTGTTGGAGCTCGATTGAGAGCAGGTGGAAAGTCCTCATTTCGATGGCAGTTGGTCATCTAGTGATGAGGACATTCAGTTTCTGATGTTACTGAGTTTAGTCATTTCCCCCGTTAATGTCCGTTCTTACTGTCAGTTCCAACAGGATGAAAGTGAACCCAGAATTTAGTAGTTTCAGTGCATGTATATTCTTTCCTATCTGAGGAGGAGGAGGAGTTTAGATGTGGCTGGTTTTTTTTACAAAAGTGATGGTGAAAGTGAGGAGATGGGCCAGTGGGGAGGGTGGGAGTGCAAAGTCGTGCCTGTGCAACTTACTTTTGCAGTGTGGTAGTAAAAGCTATATGGGCCTGTGGAAGGTCGAACGTCGTTAAAGCTTGGGTGAAGGCCGTTATATATTTTTGTCTTTTTCAAAAGTGATGAGGGGTGGTTGGAAAATTGACCCCACCTGATGCACCCTTTTACAGATGTATCACCTGGACTGACCGTCCCTGTGACTCTTGCAGATCAGTTCATTCAGCTCTTCCTTATAATCTTGAATTGCTGGAATGTTTGTTGCAGAGTAAGGACCTCCCCTGAACCTATGTGCAATTTTTCATTGTTCTTCAACGGTTTTGTCCTGTTACACCTTTCAAACCTCTTCAGACATCAATTTCCCATTTTTGGGCTCCAGTGCTTGGCCTTTTTGGAATGATGCCTGCTGCTAACGTCTTCAATATTGGAGGCAGAATTTTTTTTTAGTATTGCCCAAAATACCCGGCATTATGTCCCGTGATAGTTTCCTGGCGTTGGACATATTTCAACACTTTCAACTAAATGGCCATACCTCTAATAACCCGACCTGCCTCATCTTAGAAATGTCTTGTGTTTCTTAAGGTGACTGGTTGCAATGTTGTCCAGAACACCACCGTCAAAGAGGACCAGTGTTGGACTATATGTTCGTGAACGGTGCCAGTTTCTCATGGTTCCTTCCAAGAACCTTTCTTTGGATGAATGATGCCATACAAAACGTCTAAAGTATAAAAGTGTACAACCCCAAGAAGTAAAGAAAATGATGTGAAGTAATTTTTATTATGGTTTTCCAACAAAAAATCAAATTGTGACTATTCTCTGTGTATTCTATTCTTCTTCACGCTGTGTGACACTGTCTTCGAACTTTTGGATCGTTTCCGTAAACCAGGGATACCACCTGTTTATGGATAATTTTATAACTCGTCGTATCCCTGGCCCAGAACTGCATGAAGCAGGTGTGCACGTCAGTGGACTACCTTTACTTTATAGTACAATACACTGAATGTCTTCGAGAATGATAAAGCCGCAACATCTGGCAAGAGGAGAGACAGAGTGGCGGCGGAAGGAGATGTCTTCATTCATATCTGATGGAAGGGGGTCCGACTGTGCCCATGATTACTGTAATCCAACTGTCATGAGCCCATCCAAGAAGAGAACATTCAGCGTAATGAAAATAAGAACTGCGTTGGCAGGGCATAATATACAGTAAACCCCCGGAGTTTCGTGTTCAAGGCCCTACTGTCATGGACTCACTCATTCAGGGGGGAGTTGATCTCTTTGATCAACTCATCCAGTATCCCTTTGCCAGGAGAACCAGGTGGACACAGACAAAAATACCTCCTTCAGTTGGCCCTCCAGAATGCCTACATCCTCTGTCTGTGGGTACAATTCGGACGCCGGAGGTTGTCCCACATCCAGTTTCTCGAGGTGGCTGGGAATGCCCTGATAAACTTTAATCCAGAGGAGTGGCCTTCCAACAGCCGCCCTCTGCTCTCTGAGCTCCAGATCTCCCCAAGAGGATAGGGCTCTGTCTCTCTCTCTCCAACTCTCGGTCTTCCTGCTCCTGCATCTCGCCCCTGCATTCTCCCATCAAAATTCCAATGTCCCGTCAGGTAGTGGACCCTGTGTGTCAGCTGCAGGCAATAGATTTATTATTTAAAGGAGCTCAACAAGTAATGAATAAACAAAGCAAAGATGCTGGCTGTAAATGAAATTGCAGAAGAAGAAACACCCCTAACTCAAAAGTCTAACCTGCAAATGGCACTTTGCAAGTCAAAATAGTGTCACATACTCCAACTTAAGTCATTATTGGGTCAAGTCTCAAAAGGGAATCACACAGGGATATTATACTTTGCAAGGTATGCCCATCCACTATAATCACACCATCATGACTCCATCATATCATGTGCCCACAAAGTCATCACGACAAAAAAAATGCAAGACTCTTCAATGGAGGAGGAGAAAACAAGAACAATTTCCCCAAAATTCTGCATTGATTTTATAATTAAAAATGCATATTTAAACAGAACACATATAAAATTTATTGTTGAAATTGTAAATTATATTGAACTTTGCACACAAAAAAGTTTTTCAAAAATGTCCTTTTAAATATGGTGAAAAACCATAAGTAAAAAATTCACATAGAAAAATCAAGAGTCTGGATAATACCTTATTCTGCGGTTCTATATATATATAACAGCAACGTCTTGATATATACTGCTTCATATATAATGAA
This sequence comes from Macrobrachium rosenbergii, assembly GCF_040412425.1. NCBI lineage: Eukaryota > Metazoa > Arthropoda > Malacostraca > Decapoda > Palaemonidae > Macrobrachium > Macrobrachium rosenbergii. Next base: position 46,368,382 of record NC_089781.1, read on the forward strand.
ATACCGGACTAATTTTTATAGAATTAGACACAAATCGATATTCTGTAACATACGAACTCATGTACCCATATAGCAACCCAGTCATATGATGGAGCCAATATTGTGTATCATCAGGTTAATTGCAGATGTAACGAAGTATTTGCTGAATGAACGATTTCGCAACTGATATATATATATACAGTACCATCTCATATATAAAATTCCTTCATCACATCTCTGTTCCTGACAATGTTATATATATATTTTCTGAAATATATCTACCCATTATTCGCAAAATTCATATATATTCCAGTATTTTTACTGATAATATTACTAATTACTGTATTTTCATAGAATTTTCATGAATAAATGAACTGTTTTGTGATAAAACTATTGAAATACTCAGGTCTAAGCATTTATATATATTTCTGGTGTTTAAACTATATAAATATATATATATAAATAGTATATATAGATATACTTTTAATATTTATATATATATATTGTTTATTGATGTTTATATATATTTTGATATATATGTATATAAAACTATATATAATATATATATACAATATATATATATATATATATATATATATATATATATATATATATAAATATATATATATATATATATATTTATTATAAATATATTATATATATATAACATATATACATATATATGTATATACTGTATATATATATAAATATTTATAAATAGATAAAAATATATATATATTTTGTGTTTTTTTTTGGTAACCAAAAATCTAACATTCTAGTGATAAATCAATCATTTCCTTCATTTTGCAACAACGGGAAGTCTCTATGCACAATATTCCAATTTATGGTGAATTTTGAAAAACATTTTCCTTCCTGCATGCAACAGTAACTCCACTGAAAATCCTAACATTTCTTGAGTTACCTTACAGTCAGTATTTTTTCTATTAGAATTAATAAATATATCAAAAATTATAAAGAATACAACCAAAAATAATTCAGTGATTGTCAAAGCTTTATCAGTTTTGAAATCATCATCATCATCCAGGTGCCATATCCCCAAGGGGCCTGCAATCATGGCTCGCCACTCCTCTCTATTTCCGTCTCTGCAGCAACTGTTCTGTAGACATTCTTCCTCCAGTCATTCTCACAAATCCATCCATATAAAATTGTCTAGGTCTTCCTCTTGGCCTAATTTCATTGATTTTTACCAGTGAGAGAGAGATGTTCTGGTTCTTGTCTTCTCACTCTGGACCCACAAACTGCATTTGTCTACCTCTCATGAAGCCAAAAGTTCTCTCTCATCAGTACCTACTAACTCTAAAACCAGTCATTAGTTTTCCTTTCAATCCATGATATTTTCAGCATCCTGTCCAAAACCACATTTCTGCAGCCTTGTAACCTTCCTCATCTGCCTTCCTCAAGGTGCATGTTTCTGGAATGATAATGTACAGACCAAACAAAACATTTCATAAATCTTCTCCTAAGATTCATAAACGATATTTTTGAGTTGGTGACAATTTATTTATCTTACCAAATTCATCTTTGGCCATGGGATATTCTCTTCCTGATCTCTTTTTCGCTATTTTGTGGCATCTGACAGGTGCATCCTAAATAATTAAAACTATAAAATGTTTAACTGTTTCAGCATTAATTCTTATATCTGTTCTATAAGGGATTTAACATCAATTTAAAACAATAACTTCTGTTTTCTAAAATTTATTGACAGACCTCTTTCTCTGCTGGACATGAAAAGTACTGACTATAGTGCAGTTTATCATGAGAGTCTGCAACAAGTGCTGTATGTCATTTATGAATGATAAAATATTGACTCCTCCAACCACACAATTCCTTATATCTCTGAGATCTGTCATTATCATTTCAGTTTATAAATTGAAGAAAGAAAAAAAACAACCCTGTCTTACCCTCCTGATGGGGCTGGAGTCTCTGATTCAGCTGAGTTTCTACTTTCACTGATGCATCTGGATTCCAATATAAATTCTTTATCAATCTTACATCAAATCCCAAAGAATATTTACTGTTCCAATATCCTTATAAGGTCTACACTTTCTAACCCGATCAAAAGCCTTTTCAAATCATAAAACAAAAATATGGATCTTTTTCACTTCTATTGAAGTTGGAGATCAACATTCCCGTCAAAATAAAATTGCATTTCTTGTCCCTTTATCTGTCATCATTAAACCACATCTGTTCATTGCCAGTCTCTGGGAATATCTTATTTCTTATTTATTCAAAACAATAGTAAATATTAAATTTTGTACCTGACTCATGATACTGATAGTACAAATGTTTATTGCACTCAAAATTCCTAAAAATTTGGCATTGTGATAAATGTTGACCTGATATCTGTGTTGCTGCTGGGGAGGCTACTCCATCTTCATATATTCCTTCACTATTTCCATTAATATATCAATGATGTATTTCTCCAGAGCTACCAACATCTCTTCTGCTATTCCATCATCACCTTTGCTTTATCGCTTATCATTTGTTTTAAAGATGTAAATATCTGATCTGATTATACATTTTATAAATTGTCATTGAAGTTATAACTATTTATCATCATCAAACAGTTAATAAAATATATTCTGTCCATCTTTCCAATATTTCTTTGATTCCATTACTATGGTTCCATCCGCTTTTTTGATACCAGTGCTGATACTTCTTTCTTCTAAAAGTAATTTCTCCCTTCATACTTTCTCCGTTCATCCTTTTATCCAAATCTTCATTCCTCTCACAAATCTCATCCATCCATTTCTCTTTGCCCTGTTATTCCTCACCCTCAAAGTTCTATCCAAACATTTCTCCAGGTCTTCATTTTACCCTCTGTCAAGCCTTGATTTTAATTCCATCATTTTCAAGATATCTGCCTCTTCTCCTCCTCGATCATCTCCTTTCTGCTGTTGGTATTATTTCATGACAATTCTTCTTGCATTTTCCATATTTGCCACTTTTGGTGAGGATGTTGGAGCTCAGGCCTTCCTCCAGTTTCAGCCTCTTGCTTCCCAACAATTTTATTATCATTGGTTCTTCATTTCCTCTGTTTTCAATAATTTCACTGCCTCTTTGATTTAGGTGACACAGTTTCTTCCTCTGATTTTTCAACTTCACCATCACTTCGTCCCAAGCAACTGGTACGGTCACTGTTACAATCACAGCATTTTCAATGTTGACAGAGTTCCAAATCTTTTATTGATCCTTGTTAGTTCATTTGGTTTCTAAAGAAGTCACCAGGGCTTTTCCATGTCCAGGTAGTATGTCTTGAAGTTAAACAATGTTTCCCTATAATCTGTTCTGTATGAGGATGTCTAGTATTTGTTGGTAGATTTCTTCCTTCATCCAAAAGGCCCAATTACTAAGATTTCCTTGTGACCTTCGCATTGAAGACAAATAACCATAAAAACTTCATGCCCTTTGCACTGCTCTCTTGCCTGATTTAAGTCTAGATAAAATTGATCAACATCCTCAAATCATCAAAGATGTAACCATATACTTTCTTATTGGACTTCCAAATGGTGTGGTTTTATACTCTTGAAAATCCTGTCAGATACAGCCCAATAGCCTATCAAACATGGTTTCAAGTACACTTGTCTAGAATCACACTTCACACCTCTCTCAGCACTCTGGCCCCAAAAGGATAAGGAAGGTTCTCTCCTGTTGAAGTTGGTGCTGACATCCCTCCCTGGCCATCTAACCTACTATTTGGCATTCTTTTCTTCAAAATTTCCATTTCTCTCTCTACATTAAATTTTCTTCCAGCCTGATATAATGTTCTAACATTCCAATTATCTCATCCTTATTTCACTTGTTTTCTGTCTTTACGTCATACATTTCTTTCTTTTCTTTTTGGGGCAAGCTTGATGATGGTCAAATTTGCTGCACCACATGACTAGTTTGACCAACCCCTACTGAGAAAACCACATCATCCATTCTGACATCCCCATTTTCTTCACCACTGCCGCCCGTTCATCTGTAATCTTCTTTGTGACGTAGCTCATGATTATTCTTGGAGGTTATACATGGTGAGGTCTCAGTTCTCTTCCATGCTATGGTTATGGCCATAGACCTAGCCTTTACCTTAAAAGGTTGACCATCAAGGCAGTAGGGGTCTTAAATTGGGAGTTTTCCTTCTCCTTAGCCTTTAACTAAAAAGTTTATCCACAAGGCAGTGGAGCTGTACCCTAGCAAGGAGGTTTACAGGTACTACACTTTCCCAAAGGTGACCTGGTGATAGCTGCAATTCAAGGTAACCTCATTATGTCCTTTAGCAAAAGCTTTGCAACCGGATACAGTTTAGCCTCATATGAGGAGGTCAAATATTTTCATATAACTGCAGCTAAACAAAATTTGAATGAGGCGGTCCTAACTTTTGACTGAACCGAAATGGTCGAAAACGGGTTTGTTTGGCCAAAACTCTTTCATTCTAGTAACATACAATCATTTACCTTCATTTTGCAACAAACGGGAAGTCTCTATGCACAATATTCCGATTTATGGTGAATTTTTTGAAAAAACATTTTCCTTCCCTGTCGGCGTAACAAACTCCGTCATAAAATCCTAGCATTTCTTGAGTCACCTTGTCGTAACTGATTTTGATGATTTTCTATTAGGCGTTACATATTTTTATAAATCAAAATGTGCAAATTTCATGTAGAATACAAAAAAAATAACTCATGGATGTAAACTTTTATCAGCTTTGAAATATTTTCATATAAATATATCTGATAAAATTTTAACCGTTCAATTTTTGACTTTGAAAATGGTAAAAACCGCAATTGTATAAAACTTTTCATTCTAGTAATAATTCAATCATTTACCTTCATTTTGCAACAAACGATATAGTCTATATATAATATTTATATGTATGGTATAATTTTTATGAAAACTATATTCCTTCCTTCCATATATAACTCTTCTATAATATCAGCATTTCTTGAATCAAGAGGTCATAATATTTTGACACCTTTTTCCATTTATTCCGGCGTTTCATGATTCTTAATACATCAAATTGGAGAATCTCGTGTACAATAACAAAAAATAACTCATATTGTATAAATCAGTTTTGAAACATTTTCATATAAAGATCTTTATAAATAAAAAAATTCGAAAGCTTTGGTCAATTTTAAAAATACCGAAATAAAAATAAAATTATCAAAACACAACAGTCTAGTAATATTCAATCAAATACCTTCATTTTGCAACAAAATAGCAAAAAACTCAGACAACATTTTTTATACAGTGCATTTTTTTGAAAATCACTGGTCCGTAACCTACCAATTCATGCATCATTTTGTGATAATATTTTCTAAGTTGCTTTGATTGTTTACAATCTGTTATATACACAAAATAATCGAAAATTTAGTGTTACAATAAAACAAGAAAACAACAACTCATTAGTTTAACAATTTGTCAGGACTCGTTTGTTTACAATTATATATCAGGAATTTTTTTTGTGCTGTCATATATTCCATTACTTATCTTGATAATCTTCAAATTTTTATCATTTCATTTAATGGTTGCATACTAAACTTATTAATGACAAAAAAAGGGTTGTAATTAACTCTTAATGTTAAAAACTTATGTGCTGTGAATTTTGAAAAAACTCTTTCCCGCCTGGTGGATCAATATATTTTCTAAATCATTTAACAGACACTTTTGTAAATAGAGGCTCAACACCAGGTTACATCTGGAAGTTCATGCAGAGTGACTTATTAATTCAATACAAAGAGAAATTGAATAACAAACAAGAATTAGCTTAGCCAACACTATGATTTGATTATGTGGTAGCCTGATACATTAGGAACTGTCATCTTATTCAAATTTGAGTAGGTCCCTAGAACATTATGCTGTACACAATCCTAGTATACAAACATCAACATAACTTAAATGTTTTCCTAAATCTTTAAAAATGTTATCTTTAATTATGTAACCAATCTTTGTATATACAATATTCTTATATTGCTTTCTGTATTATAAAATGTGAACATCATTAGCGATCAATGTTTTTGATCTTTTTGAAATGGCTCTTCTTTTGGTAAATTTTAACTCAGTTGAGAGTCCACTTTCCCGACGTTCTGGTTAGCCCTAAATGGCCTCTTATAGATACTATATTTATATGTGGCAAGGTTATTGTTCCCCTATATGAAATGTTTTTAAGTCGAAATATAACTTAACTAACTCTGTGAAATTAATTTACGCAATTTTTTTCAGGATTGATAGATGACGTTGGCTGTTTGATGTGGGTTTGTTTTGTGTTAAGAAAAACCAAAGATTCATTTTGGACTTTTTTTCACTTGATTCCATCATAATTTTAGTCCTTACGTATTTCAAGATGTTTTAAATAGCAGTAATGTGGTCTTTCATGCCCATTAGTTTTGATTAAAGTGCTTTCTCTCAAATTTTAATTATGGTGGGTTCTCCATGTTGCTGATGCACGTTAATTTATATCTTCATTAGCTCCCTGGAGGATTGTTTTCTTACTTCAACTACAACTTGGCTTAAATTTAGCAGTATATATACCAGATATCTTTTATCCTTATTTTAAATAAACAAGATAATGCAAAAATATATCAGTCTTATTCTAATTTTCTAACTCATATCATCATAACATCACTTTTTAGAAAAGAATGTCTCTAAAAGCCTTTTGAGACTTACTGAAGTAACTGGATTTTTGATAATTTAATACCTCTGTTTGTGAAAGTTGTGTGTTGACTGATTTCTATCTTATTCGAAAAGAGGATAATTCAAATGAAATGTTGTAATTGGGTCAAAAAGTTTTTCGGGAAGTTGAGGAAAACTCGCTTATGCAAGCAGTTAAGCTTGCCCAATTTTAAATCACATAATTGGTGCAGTTGTTCTCAGGTTCCGCTTTGTTTTGACTTGTATGGCCCAGTGGGTAACCAATTTCTTATCCACCTGTTAAAGCTGGGTGGTCTGCTGAAAATCAGAAATTTATTTAGTTCACATTGATTGTGTGTTTTGATTTCTATCTTATTCACTCAGAAGGATAATTAATGAAATGTTGTCCATTGGGTCATTGCTAAATGGACAAGTTGGGGAATAACTCGCTGGTATGCAAGCAATTAGCTTGCCCAGGTAATTCATATAAATCACAGTTGCTACAGAAAATTCCGACCTTCTTTTATTTGTATGGACCGAATAACGTCCTAAAATGCTATTCCACCTGTATGCTAAAACTCTTACATTCTATGTAATATTCAATTATTTACCTTCATTTCTGCAACAAACACAGTGTTGTGTGTTGATGATTTATAAGAATTTTATTCAAACTTTTTCCTAACGATAAATTGCTGAAATCTCAGAAATTCTTGTCCATTGGGTCATTTTTGACTATTTTGAATTAGCCGTTACATAAAGTTTTATATGGTATGCAAGCATGTTAAATTGCCCAGTTAATTCATTGTTGCAGTTGCTCAATTTTAGACTATTTTAGATTGCCTGGAAATCAGTGGGTAAGTCCCAAAATGCTTTCAACCTGAGAGAACTGGGTTTGTTAGTGTAATGGTCAGAAACTTATTTCTGTTCCCAAACTCGTGATTGTGTGTTGATGATTTCTATCTTATTTTTCCATTTTAGGGATAATTCTAGCATGAAATGTTGTCCATTGGGTCATTGCTGAGTGGAATTTTGAAAAAACTTTAATATTTGGTATACAAGCAGTTAGCTCTGCCCAGAAAATCTTGGTGCAATTGCTCTGGTTCCGACTCTTCCAAACAACTTGTGTGTTCGTGGAGTTCGTCGTCCATCGTTTCCACCTTGAGACAACAAGAGATCTCGATTTCTTTCTCTAAGAAATGATTTATATATATATATATATATATATATATATATATCTATAACCATTGTTGTCTATATATATACAATATATTGCATTGTATTTTTTGGAAAAAAATCTAACATTCTAGTGATATTCAATCATTTCCCTTCATTTTGCAACAAACGGGAAGTCTCTAACAATATTCAATTTATGGTGAATTTTTGAAAAAACATTTTCTTCCCTCCGCGTAGTAACTCCACTGAAAATCCTAACATTTCTTGAGTTACCTTGTCGTAATTTTTGCGCCGTTTTCTATTAGGCGTTACATAAAGTGTTATATATCAAAATGTGCGCAATTTCATGTAGAATACAACCAAAAATAATTCATGGTTGTAGCTTTTATCAGTTTTGAAATCATCATCATCATCCAGGTGCCATATCCCCAAGGACGTCGGTAATCATGGCTCGCCACTCCTCTCTATTTCCGGCTCTCTGCAGCAACTGAGCTGCAGACATTCTTCCTCCAGTCATTCTCACCAATCCATCCATATATTTTTGTCTAGGTCTTCCTCTTGGCCGACTTCCATTGATTTTACCAGTGAGAGAGAGATGTTCTGGTTCTTGTCTTCTCACTATGTGACCCACAAACTGCATTTGTCTACCTCTCACTGAAGCCAAAAGTTCTCTCTCAGTACCTACTCTCTCTAATACCTGCTCATTAGTTTTCCTTTCTGTCCATGATATTTTCAGCATCCTTCTCCAAAACCACATTTCTGCAGCCTGTAACCTCTCCTCATCTGCCTTCCTCAAGGTCCAAGTTTCACAGCCATACAACAATACAGACCAAACAAAACATTTCACAAATCTTCTCCTAAGATTCATCGATATTTTGAGTTGGTGACTGATTTCTTTATCTTACCAAATGCATCTTTTGCCATGGATATTCTCTTCCTGATCTCTTTTTTCGCATTTTCCATCACTTGTGACAGTGCATCCTAAATAATTAAAACTATCAGTTTGTTTAACTGTTTCAGCATTAATTCTTATATCTGTTCTTGGGGATTTCATCTTTGGAGATAACCATAACTTCTGTTTTTCTTAATATTTATTGACAGACCTCTTTCTCTGCTTGACTCATGTAAAGTACTGACTATAGCTTGAAGTTTATCATGAGAGTCTGCAACAAGTGCTGTATCATCAGCATATATGATATTATTAATATTGACTCCTCCAACCTTAATTCCTTCCATATCTCTGAGATCTCTCATTATCATTTCACTATATAAATTGAAGAGATCAGGTGATAACACACAACCCTGTCTTACACCTCTCTTGATGTGCCGAGTCTCTGATTCGTCATTTTCTACTTTCACTGATGCCTCTTGATTCCAATATAAATTCTTTATCAATCTTAGATCTTTCCCATCGATATTTATCTGTTCCAATATCCTTATAAGGTCTACATGTCTAACCCGATCAAAAGCCTTTTCATAGTCAACAAAACAAATATATAGATCTTTTTTCACTTCTATTGCTCTCTCCATCAACATTCTCAAAATAAAAATTGCATTTCTTGTCCCTTTATCTCTCATAAAACCACACTGTTCATTGCCAGTCTCTGGGAGTATCTTATTTCTTATTCTATTCAAAACAATCCTTAATATTATTTTTGTGATCTGACTCATGATACTGATAGTCCGGTGTTTATTGCACTCAAGTGTTCCTGGTATTTTTGGCATTGTGATAAATGTTGATTTGTACATCTGTGTTGCAGGCTCTCCATCTTCATATATTCCTTCCACTATTTCCATTAATATATCAATGATGTATTCTCCCAGAGCTACCAACATCTCTGCTGCTATTCCATCATCACCTGTTGCTTTATCGCTTTTCATTTGTTTTAAAAATGCAAATATCTCTGATCTGATTAATACTTGGTCCTTCTCCGTTGTCATTGAAGTCTAGATGTTCTATTCTATCATCATCAAACAATTCTCAATATATTCTGTCCATCTGTCCAATATTTCTTTTGACTTCCATTACTATGGTTCCATCCGCTTTTTGATACCAGTGCTGATACTTCTCTTCTTTTAAAAGTAATTTCTTTCACCTTATCATACTTTCTCCGTTCATCCCTTTTATCCAAATCTTCTACCTCCTCACAAATCTCATCCATCCATTTCTCCTTTGCCCTGTGCATTTCCCTCTTAATAGTTCTATCAGAGCTCTATATCTATCTTCATTTTTACCCTTCTGTAGCCTTCTTTCATCCATCATTTTCAAGATATCTTCTTCATCCATTCTCCTCCAATCTCCTTTCTGTTGTTGGTATTATTTCATTACCTTCTCTTCTTGCATTTTCCATATTTTGCCACTTTTGGTGAGGATGTTGGAGCACTTTGCCTTCCTCCTTAAGCTGGTCATATCTATTTCCTACAATTATATTATATTGGTTCTTCATTTCCTCTGTTTTCAATAATTTCAGTTGCCTCTTTGATTTAGGTGTACTCTTCCTCTGATTTTTCAACTTCACCATCACTGTTACTACAACTGGTACATATTCACTATTACAATCGGCTCCTGGGTAGGTTTTCACTTGCTTGACAGAGTTCCTAAATCTTTTATTGATGGTTAGAAAGTCTATTTGGTTTCTAACTCTGTCACCAGGGCTTTTCCATGTCCAGAGATGTCTTAGGTGGTGCTTAAACCAGGTGTTTGATATAATCTGTTCTCTCTCTAAGCACCAGTCTACAAATCAGTTTCCTCTCTCATTTCTTCTACGTAATCCAAAAGGCCCAACAATATCCGCTGTTCTTCCTTGTCCCACCTTCGCATTGAAGTCACCAATAACCATAATTATTTCATGCCTTTGCACTGCATCTTGCCTGATTTAAGTCTAGATAAAATTGATCAACATCCTCTTCATCATGTTCAGATGTAGGTGCATATACTTGTATTATGCATATATTGAATGGTGTGTGTTTTATACGCACCAACAAAATCCTGTCAGATACAGCCCAATAGCCTATCAAACATGGTTTCACAAGATTTGTCTAGAATCACACCAACACCTCTCTCAGCACTCTGGCCTCCCCGAGTATATGAAGGTTCCTCCTGTTGAAATTGGAGAACATCCCACTCCTGGCCATCTAACCTCACTAAGCCCTAATACTTGTAAAGCTTCATTCTTTCCATTTCTCTCTACATTAATTTTCTTTCCAGCCTGATATAATGTTCTAACATTCCAAGTAGCTATCCTTATTTTCCTTGTTTTCTGTTGTCTTTGGATTGTTATTACATTTCTTTCTTTTCTTTTGGGGCAGTAGCAAGATGATGGTCAAATGCCACCTGCACCACATGACTAGTTTGACCGGGCAATTTACAACCACATCATCCATTCTGACATAGTTCCCACTAACGCCGTTCATCTGTAATCTTCTTTGTGACTATGTAGCCATGATTATTCTTGGAGGTTATACATGGTGAGGTCTCCAGTTCTCTTCCATGCTATGGTTATAAGCCATAGACCCTAGCCTTTACCTAAAAAGGTTGACCATACAAGGCAGTAGGGGTTTTAAATTGGGAGTTTTCCTTCTCCTTAGCCTTTAACTAAAAAGTTTATCCACAAGGCAGTGGAGCTGTACCCAGCAAGGGAGGTTTACAGGTACTACACCTTTCCCAAGGGGTGACCTGGAGGTAACAAGCAACAAGGTAACCTCATTATGTCCTTTAGCAAAAGCTTTGCAACCGGATACAGTTTAGCCTCATATCCAGGAGGTCAAATATTTTCATATAAATCACGATGTGACAAAATTTGAACCTTCGGTCAACTTTGACTCGACCGAAATGGTCGAAAAACGCAATTGTAAGCCAAAACTCTTTCATTCTAGTAACATACAATCATTTACCTTCATTTTGCAACAAACGGGAAGTCTCTAGCACAATATTCCGATTTATGGTGAATTTTTGAAAAAAACATTTTCCTTCCCTCCAGGTCTTCATAACTCCGCTGAAAATCCTAGCATTTCTTGAGTCACCTTGTCGTAATTTTCGTGCCATTTTCTATTAGGCGTTACATAAAGTGTTATACATCAAAATGTGCGCAATTTCATGTAGAATACAACAAAAAATAACTCATGGATGTAACTTTTATCAGTTTTGAAATATTTTCATATAAATCACGATAAGTGATAAAATTTGAACCTTCGTTCAATTTTGACTCGCCCGAAATGGTAAAAAACCGCAATTGTAAGCCAAAACTCTTTCATTCTAGTAAAATTCAATCATTTACCTTCATTTTGCAACAAACGAGAAGTCTCTAGCACAATATTTCGATGTATGGTGAATTTTTGAAAAAAACTTTTTCCTTCCCTCCACGCGCGGGAACTCCTCTGAAAATCTCAGCATTTCTTGAATCACCTTGTCGTAATATTTTGCGCCGTTTTCTATTAGGCGTTACATAAAGTGTTATACATCAAATTGTGCACAATTTCGTGTAGAATACAACAAAAAATAACTCATGGTTGTAGCTTTTATCAGTTTTGAAACATTTTCATATAAATCACGATAAATAGAAAAAATTCGAACTTTGGTCAACTTTAACTCGACCGAAATGGTCAAACAATGTAATTGTAAGCTAAAACACTTACAGTCTAGTAATATTCAATCAAATACCTTCATTTTGCAACAAACGGGAAGTCTCTAGCACAATATTTCGATTTATGGTGAATTTTTGAAAAAAACTTTTTTATGTCCGTATGCGTTTAATTCATGCATCATTTTGTGATAATATTTTCTCTGTGTTGCTTTGATCGTTTTACAATCTGTTATATACCAAAATAATCGAAATTTAGTGTACAATACAACGAAGAAAACAACAACTCATTAGCTTTAACCGTTTTGCTCACGGCGCGATTTGCATACAATTATATATGAAATTTTTTTTTGTGCTGTCATATATTCCATTACTTATATATGATAATGAAATTTTTTTTCATTTCTGATGGTTGCATACTAAACTTCAGCCAATGACAAAAAAAGGAGCCAAAAATTAACTCAATGTTAAAAACTAAGTGTTCTGTGAATTTTTGAAAAAACTCTTTTTCCGCTTTGGTGCTCACTCCTGAACGCCGCCGTCATACAACAGACACTTTTGTAAATAGAGGCTCGGCGTTTAAGGGTTAATTCTGGAAGTTCATGCAGAGTGACTTATGATAATTCAATACAAAGAGAAATTGAATAACAAACAAGAATTAGCTTAGCCTACACTATGAATTATCGTATACATATGTGGTAGCCTACCCTACATTATGCTGTACTCTATATTCACATATCCTAGTATACAAACATCAACATAACGAATATGCATGTTTTCCATGGATCTTTAAAAATGTTATGCCTTAATTCACTGTATCCAATAATATTGTATATACTGTATATTCTTATATTGCTTTTGTATTATAAATTGTGATCATAGCGATCAATGTTTTTGTTTGGAAATCGATTACGTGGTAAATTATTAACTCAGTTGAGAGCGCTTTCTTGGTTCTGGTTAGCGTAAATGAATCTCTAGATACTATATTTATATGTGGCAAGGTTATTTTTCGTTATATGAAATGTTTTTAAGTCGAAATATAACTTAAATACGTCTCGTTGTGAAATTAATTTAGCAATTTTTTTCGTTGATAGATGACGTTGGCTGTTTGGGGGCGTTTGTTTTGTGTAAGAAAAAGTAAAGATTCCGTTCGCTATTTTCACTTCATTCCATCATAATATGAGCCTTACGTATTTATCGTTTGTCAGCATAAAAATAGCAGTAATGTGGTCTTTCATGCCCATTAGTTTTGATTAAAGTACTTTCTCTCCAATTTTAATTATGGTCGAGTTTCATCCATGTTGCTGATGCACGATAATTTATAGTCATTAGCAGCTTGAACATTGTTTTCTTAGCTTCAACTACAACTTGCAGCTTAAATTTAGCAGTATATTTCCTCGCCGATCTTTTATCCATAGCAAATAAGGGTATAATGTAAAAATATATCAGTCTTATTCTACTTAACCCTGAAACGCCGAGCGTCTATTTACAAAAGTGTCTCCCGTATGCCGGCGGGTTTTGAGAGTTCGCGCTGAAGCAGAAAGAAAGTTTTTTAAGAAATTCACAATAAATCGAAATATTGTGCTAGTCCTTTAACGCTGACTGGACGTATTTTACGTCGAAAAAAGTTGCCTGTCGGGTGCCAAGTGGACGTAAAATACGTGGACTACAAAAAGTTTTTTAAATATTTGAGGAAAAATACTTATAGGCCTCGTTTGCGAAAAATTTTAAATCACGAGTCTTGAGGGATGCTGGGAGTTCACGGATCACGCTGTTGTTTTGTTTACAATGCGTGACCCAGCTGCAAACCATGCTATGGCAATTTCTTTCTTATCCCAAAGAAAGCATCAGCTAACTCTGCTGAAAATCTCAGAAACTCTTTAGTCACATTGTTGTAAATTTTGCACCGTTTTCTATTAGCCTTTACATAAAGTTTTATATATGAAAATGTGTGCAATTTCATGTAGAACACAACAAAAAATAACTCATGGTTGCAGCTTTTATCAATTTTGACATATTTTCATATAAATCACAATGTGCCAAATTTCAACCTTCTGTCAACTTTGACTCGACCGAAATGGTCGAAAAATGCAATTGTATGCTAAAACTCTTACATTCTAGTAATATTCAATTATTTACCTTCATTTTGCAACAAACGAGAAGTCTCTAGCACAATATTTCGATTTATGGTGAATTTTTGAAAAAAAACTTTTTCCTAACGTCCACGCTAACTCTGCTGAAAATCTCAGAAATTCTTTAGTCACTTTGTCGTAATTTTTGCACTATTTTGTATTAGCCGTTACATAAAGTTTTATATATTAAAATGTGTGCAATTTCATGTAGAATACAACAAAAAATAACTCATGGTTGTAGCTTTGATCAATTTTGACATATTTTCATATAAATCACGATAAGTGCCAAAATTTCAACCTTTGGTCAACTTTGACTCGACCGAAATGGTCAGAAACTGCAATTGTAAGCTAAAACTCTTACATTCCAGTAATATTCAATCATTTACCTTCATTTTTCAACAAACGAGAAGTCTCTAGCAAAATATTGTGATTTATGGTGAATTTTTGAAAAAAACTTTTTCCTTACGTCCACGCTAACTCTGCTGAAAATCTTGTAAGAGCCTGACGCCGTCTCTTCCAAACACGTGTGTGTTCGTGTGTTCGTCGTCCATCGGAGTGGACAAGACAACAAGAGCATCTCGTTTTCTTTCTCTAAAGGAACGTGATTTCAACCATACAATATTTCCGTCTGTTTCTCCCTAACCATTGTTGTCTTGATGTATGTACAATCACCACTACTTGCATTGCCATGCAAGCATTGTAATCATGTACTCATAACATTCCAACGAATCTTCTGTATCAAACTGTGTGTATGTTTCTGTTTGTGAAGACGCCAAACATCTCACCACTCCGATGGACGACGAACACACACGTGCTTGGAAGAGACGGCGTCAGGCTCTTACAATCTCAGAAATTCTTTAGTCACTTTGTCCTAATTTTTGCAGTTTTATATTAGCCGTTACATAAGTTTTATATATGAAAATGTGCAAAATTTCATGTAGAATACAACAAAAAAATAATTCATGGTTTCTAGCTTTTATCAGTTTTGAAATATTTTCATATAAATCACTCTCTCTCTCTCTCTCTCATTTGTAAGTGCCAAAATTTCAAACTTTGGTCAACTTTGACTCGACCCAAATGGTCGAAAAATGCAATTACCTAGCTAAAACTCTTACATTCTATTAATATTCAATCACTTTTACCTTCATTTTACAACAAACAAGAAGTCTCTAGCACAATATTTCGATTTATGGTGAATTTTTGAAAAACTTTTTTGACTTACCATGACGTTTGCCTAACCCTGCTGAAAATCTCAGAATTTCTTTAGTCTCTTTGTCGTAATTTTTGCGCCATTTTATATTAGCCGTTACATAAAGTTTTATATATGAAAATATGTGCAATTTCATTTAGAATACAACAAAAAATAACTCATGGTTGTAGCTTTTATCAATTTTGAAATATTTTTATATAAATCATGATAAGTGCCAAAATTTCAACCTTTGGTCAATTTTGACTCGACCGAAATGGTCAAAAAATGTAATTGTAAGCTAAAACTCTTACATTCTAGCAATATTCAATCATTTACCTTCATTTTGCACAATATTTCGACTTATGGTGAATTTTTGAAAAAAACTTTTTTTTACGTCTGAGCGTTACGAATTCATGCGTCATTTTGTGATAATATTTTGTCTGTGTTGCTTTGATCGTTTTACAATTTGTTATATACCAAAATCATCGCAGTTTAGTGTACAATACAACGAAAAAAAAGTAGCTCATTAGCTTCAACCGTTTTGCTCACAGCGCGATTTGTATACAATTATATATGAAATTTTTTTCCACACTGTCATATATTCCAATATTTAAATATGATAGTGATATTTTTTTTATTTCTGATGGTTGCATACTAAACTTCCGGTAGTGAGAAAAAAGGAGCCAAAAATGCACTCTTAATCTTTAAAAATAAGCGTGCAGTGATTTTTAAAAAAAAACTTTCTTTCTACTTTGGCGCTAACTCCCAAACCCCGCCAGCATACGGCAGACACTTTTATAAATAGAGGCTCGGCGTTTAAGGACGAGACTTCCCGTTTGTTGTAAAATGAAGGTAAATGATTGAATATTACTAGAATGTAAGAGTTTTAGTTTTGAATATTACTAGAATGTAAGAGTTTTAGCTTATAATTGCAGTTTTCGACCATTTTTTTTTATTGCCTCGAGTTAAAGTTGACCGAAGGTCGAATTTTTTCTATTTATCGTGATTTATATGAAAATATTTCAATACTTATAAAGGCTACAACTGAGTTATTTTTTATTGTATTCTACATGACATTGCGCACATTGTGATATACAAAACTTTATGTAACGGCCAATAGAGAACGGTGCAAAAATTACGACAAAGTGACTAAAGAATTTCTGAGATGTTCGGGCGAGTTAGCACGTGTGGACATAAGGAAAAAGTTTTTTTCAAAAATTCACCACAAATCGATATATTGTGCTAGAGACTTCCAGTTTGTTGCAAGATGAAGGTAAATGATTGAACATTACTAGAATGTAAGAGTTTTAGGTTACAATTACATTTTTCGACCATTTCGGTCGAGTCAAAGTTGACCGAAGGTTGAAATTTTGGCACTTATCATGATTTATATGAAAATATTTCAAAACTGATAAAAGCTACATCCATGACTTATTTTTTGTTGTATTCTACATGAAACTGCACACATTTTCATACATAAAACTTTATGTAACGGCTAATAGAAAACGGTGCAAAAATTATGACAGTGACTAAAGAATTTCTGAGATTTTCAGCAGAGTTAGCGCACGTGGACGTAAAGAAAAACTTTTTTTCAAAAGTTCTCCATAAATCGAAATATTGTGCTAGAGACTTCTCGTTTGTTGCAAAATGAAGGTAAATGATTGAACATTACTAGGATGTAAGAGTTTTAGCTTACAATTGCATTTTTCGACCATTTCGGTCGAGTCAAAGTTGACTGAAGGTTGAAATTTTGGCACTTATCATGATTTATATGAAAATATTTCAAAACTGATAAAAGCTACAACCATGAGTTATTTTCTGTTGTATTCTACATGAAATTGCGCACATTTTCATATATAAAACTTTATGTAATGGCTAATAGAAAATGGTGCAAAAATTACTACAAAGTGATTAAAGAATTTCTGAGATTTTCAGCAGTTAGCGTGCACGGAGGTAAGGAAAAAGTTTTTTTCAAAAATTCACCATAAATCGAAATATTGTGCTAGAGACTTCTCGTTTGTTGCAAAATGAAGGTAAACTATTGAACATTACTAGAATGTAAGAGTTTTAGCTTACAATTGTATTTTTCTACCATTTCGGTCGAGTCAAAGTTGACCGAAGGTTGAAATTTTGGCACTTATCATGATTTATATGAAAATATTTCAGAACTGATAAAAGCTACAACCATGAGTTATTTTTTGTTGTATTGTAATATCCTACCAAGACTGAATAAAATGAGGCCCACATGAAAACAGTGCTTGAAAAACCTAAGAGCAGTGGTCAACAAATTCCAGTTAAAAGGTTTTTTAATAAATTGGGAAAAATACCACCTCATGCCCAGCAGATGCTTTCAGTGGTTGGGACTGTGTTGGGATACTCTTCATGGCCTGTTGTCTCTCCCCACCCCATCATACTCAAAACACAATAAGGAAAGACCTCGAAATGTTCCTTGCACAACCCAGAGTTTCCAAACGGCAGTTAGAACGTGTGATGAGCCTGCTGCAGTTCGCATCAGTAATAGATCCAGTATTCATATTGCGACTAAATAATGTGAACAAATTCTGGCTATTGCATGCAAGAAAAAAGATGTGAGGCCAACCTCATCAAAAGAATTGAAAAGTTGGGGAGATACTTCGGCCTTGTACCCGGAAGGAATCTCTGGTGAAACAGGTCACCCTGACTCCTCCATGTGTAAGATTGACAATACTGTATACACAGATGCCTCATTGACAGGTTGGGGAGGACACTGGGAGGATCGTCAGGTGGCAGGGAGGTGGTTAGCTACTTGTAGGAAGTGTCATATCAATTTCCTGGAACTGATGTCTGTAATTTTGTCTCACAAAAAACTCAAACTTCCAGAAGAGACACATATTCTGTTGGTTCTGTACAACACGACTGCAATGCCCTGCATTAAGAGACCGGGATCACATTCACCTCCTCTCAAAATGGTAATGCTAGCCATCCTTCAGATGACACAAGTAAAGAAGTGGCACCTGTCTGCAATTCACCTCACAAGGTCTCTCAATGTAATAGCACACTCTATCAAAGAAAACGACAGCCTCAACATTGTGGATGTTGGACAACCCACTCCTTTCAAACAATAGCCAACATGCTTCCACAACTGAAAGTGGACCTGTTCACCGTATACGAGAATTACAAACTCCCAGTACTGTATATGTCTCCAACTTTGACAATCAAGCAGTAGCAACAGATACCTTCCTACAAGACTGGAACAAGTGGAGGATGATATATCTTTTTCCTCCATTGTCCTAGATATCGAAGGTTTTGAGCAAACTCCTAACGTTCAAAGAACAGCTTACTTAATAGCCCCAAATTGGTCAAACAGGCATTGGTTCCTATCACTTTAACAATGGGCAAAAAGATCAATTCCACTATTGTCCACTATTCTATCCCAGAAAGTAGGAGGGAAATTCGTTTATGCATCCTCCTTTCTGAGCCGAGACCTTCACATGAATTTTTAAAACATCATTTACCATGAAAACTACTCAGCTAACATTGCTAGGTACCTGGTGCAAAAATTACACACATCATCTATCCGACAATACCAGTCCGTATGGAAGTTATGGTTAGATTATATCCATACTGAGAGCCCAGTTGAGATTTGTATAGAAACACTTTTAAATTTTCTGATATACCTCTTTGAAGATGAACGTCTTGTGGTTACAACAGTCATGGCATACAAGGCAGCATTAATGGAACCCTTGCTTTATGGATTTGGGATTGACTCTAGCATAGGGTTGTTATTACCCTTCTGTGGTCTTTTCCTCTACAAAGACCCGCTCCTGAAAGACTTTCAATTACTTGGTCCCTGAACAAGGTACTTAGACCCCTCAATTCAGCGGACCCAATAGAACTACAACTCACTTACTACAAGAGGTGATCTTCCTGATTGCATTAGCATCAGAAGCCTGGATTTGTGAACTGGGCTCTGTTAGACAGGGACGATACATCACACAATCTGCTGATAATCAATTATTATTGTCCCCTGGCCCATCATCCCTGGCCAAGAGTGATGATAGGATCCTTTAAGAAGGAAATATCCAGTTCTTATAAGAAAACTCAACTTAGCAAACAAAACATTATGCCCAATACAAGAACTTAAGGTTTACCTAGAGGTCATGGCAAACATCCCAGAAGGTCCATTTCCCTACACCCTAGCACGAATAAACCTCTCTCCTACAAGGGTTGAGAATAATTTTAGTGTCCCTCATTAAAAAGGCAAACCCACCTCTTTCCTAGGTCACATGATATTAGGTGAGTAAGTACATCGTTGGCCTTCTAAAGAAATGTCTCTTTCGTAGAAGTGTCCGAAAGTACAGGGTGGGCATCAGAGACAGTGTTCTTAAAACATTAATGCCATGAGCTCGAACAAATTCATCTGCATTGCATATCAGTAGATGTTAAGGTTAGTCCTGACCCCATAGGCTCTACAGCAGAAAACCAGGGGTCTTCCTAACGGGTGAGTATGCTGACTATTGCTGGGGGAGATGTGACAAGACTGCAACCACACCCAGCACACTTAGGTAAGTCACTACTGAACTTCACCCTAAAAATGCAAGTTCTTGTTTAGTTTCTCATTTCTTGTTACCAAAACCCCAAAACATTTTTTAGAATAGGGAATGGGGCTTAACCTTTGACCAGAAATATTTTTTGTTTTTCTTTGGGTTTTTGGATTAAAATTTTGAGAACTTAAGCCTTTTGTCACCTGTCAATTTCTTTTGTAAAGCTCCTGGAGGACAAAAGAAGTGACTAAGCTATCAAAAAACAGGTTTTGATGTAGGAAAAAGCTATTTTTGGTAGTCGCTGTTGAGTCCTCAAAACCCTCCCGCTTCCCTTTTGAAAAGGCATGGGATTTGGGCAAGGGATCATCCTACTTTTACCAGCAGAGTAATGGGGCTGGTCTTTTGCTTACCCCAGTTGTAAACAAGATGGCAGGCTCGCATTGTGCAATACAATAGTCACTTCTTACAGTTTTTGACGCAGGAAAAACTGGGTTCACCTTTACTGGAGATGAAGGAAAATGCCCTCTTATCTTTGAGTCCATTATACTCTGTCACGTGTCATAATGTTTTCATTATGACACAAGACCAGGCTAAAAAATATTTCTTTGATACTAGTCTAGTCACCATGGAGCACTGGCACACTATGGGGGTAACTCCTCGAGGACGTAACAGCGACTACCAAAAACAGGTTTTTCCCACATCAGAACCAGTTTTTTGAACTTTATGGAGTGTTCCTTAGAAGGATCCCATGCCTGTCATCTGCAGCTCCCTGGTTGCCCTGATAATTCGGGACAGAAATTTCAAAGACAGGTCTTTATTATCCTCCTCTTTGTTCACATCCCCTGAACTTGCCACATCTTCTTCCTTGCTGGCAGACTTCATCAGCTCTTCCAAATCCTGGTCCATCAGGGGGTCAGATTGGGCATCAGTGAAGGTTGCCAGCATCATCTCCACCAAGGATCCTTGCAAATAGCATTCTCCCCTCATCCTCTTCCTTCTCGATGTACAGATGGTACTCTCATTCACGCCGTAATGGGCAGCTACTGCAACGTAACTTTTCCCTTCCCTCAACATTTCCAGAAGTCCTGCCTTCTCCTGGAGCAATGACCTTCCTCTGGTGCTTAGGTGCTTTGCCAGAAGCCTTAGAAGGAGCAGAGTGTTTAGGAGGCATCTTGGGGCATGATTCAAAAAGATACCTTAAGTACAGTACTGTACAGGCATTCCCCGGTTATCGGCGGCCTCGGTTATCAGGGATCCAATTTTATGGCGCTTGTCTAGCAATGACAAGGACTGGATTTTCAGTGCTGATATGCACCCATCCCCTGTTATCGGTGCTGATAACTGGGGATCGGCGCTGTTATCACCGATTTTCGGTCATCAGCGAATTTTGGTTATCACCACGTCATCAGGAACGGAATCCCCGCTGATAACCAGTGACTGCCTGTACACTGATATGCACCGACACAGATCTCAAGAACAGTAGAGGCATATGCAATGAACTGGGAAGCTGGGCAGAGATGCTGTGTCATTTGGTGCGTCATATACAGTACAGGGCACTGCACATAAGAACATTGATATTTTGAGCATCATATACTGCACATACCGTTCATTGTATTGATATACTGTGTTGCTGTGTTATAAGATGATTTTGAAATGATATTAAAGTGTTTTAGGATAATAGTTGAGCATATATAAAATACATGGGTATTTTGTAGAACGAACGAACTACCTCTAAACGAAATGTTAGGCTTGTTTAGGTCTGTGGAACCTGTTCCGTTGTTTACTGTATTTTCGTGGCAATTTTTTATGATAAAAAATTATTTACTAATTTTGAAATATTAACATAATGTAAACACAGCAAAATATCAATAAAATGTATTTTTTTTTTTTATTTTTGCCCAAAACCACCCCCGGAACTTCCAAACACAGCTTGTGAAAGGAAAATGCATATTAGGAAGCTGAAATACCTAGGCGCAATGCTACTTGACACTATTGGCTTGCATTTGCAAAACAGTCAATCAGGAGCCCCATTTGTTTTCCTTGGTGCTGATTGGCTATGTACCCCCGAGACTTTCTGTTGTGGAGATGTATGTACGTACTCCGGAGCCCCCATTTCTGCCATTTCAAATTGTATCCTTCCACTGTTCAAGTGTTTTGCTGTGTATCTGTGTACTTTTTGCATCTTTGTTCAGTGTTAATCTTTGGTATCTTTTTGAACCGTGCCCTAAGATGCCTCCTAAATGCCCTGCTCCTTCTAAGGCTTCTGGCAAAGATCCTAAGCGCCATGATGCTCCAGGAGAAGGCAGGACTTCCGGATATTTTGAAGGAAGAGAAAGGTTATGCCGCAGTAGCCCGGCATTATGGTGTGAATGAGAGTACTGTCCGGTACATCAAGAAGAAAGATGCAGAGATAAGGAAGGCTGTGAGTGTTAGCTTCTACAGTAGTGCCAAGAAGATTTCCACTGTGCGTGATAAGAGCATCACGAGGATGGAGTCGGCTTTGGCATTTTGGATCATGGACTGCCATAAGAGAACATCCCCATCGACAGCAACATCATTTGCGAGAAGGTAAGACAACTCTACCAGCAGTTTTCAACTGTTATATGGAAGGTTGTGACATGGAAGGCGGTGACGTACAGGAATCAGACTTCTAAGGCTGTGACGAACCTGCCAAAGAAGAAGAGGAAGAGAAAGAAGCAGGACCATCGTCAGCTCCTGAAGGATTTTGGGCCAGCAATGGGTGGTTCCACTGTTTTCAGAGGCGGTTCTAACCAAAGAGTGGTTCTCTGCTTGGGGAAGTGGCAGTGGCTGACACGGAGATGGCCACAAAATATCCCGAGACCTTCAAGAAAATCATCAGGGACAAGGGCTACCATCCAGAACAGGCGTTCAGTATGGACGAGACTGGCTTGTTCTGGAAGAAGATACCTTCACAGACATACCTCATGAAAGACAAAGTCAGAGCCCCCCAGGTTCAAGGCCTAGAAGGATAGGGTTACCCTCATCTTGTGTGGCAATGTTGCTGGCTTCATGCTGAAACCAGGCCGTATTTACAAGACTGCAAACCCAAGGGCCCTCAAGAATAAGAATAAGCACTTGCTGCCTGTGTTTTGGATGCACAACCCCAAGGAATGGATCGCTGAAGTCTTTACATCCAATTGGTTCATTCAGAGCTTCATCCCTCAAGTTAAGGATTACCTCAGTGACTTGTGCATGGAGTTCAAGACATTGTTGATTATGGATAATGCTGGTGGCCACTCTCTGGATCTTTATTATGAGGGAGTCTGGCTTGAGTTCCTCCCTGCCAACACCACCTCTCTCTTCCAGCCTATGGACCAGGGTGTGAACCATGCCTTCAAGGCACTAAACACCCTGAACTCCCTCGAGCACCTTGTGAAGGAAATAGACACTGACAGGACAGTGAAAGTTTGCTGAAGAAGTATTGGCGTAAATTCGTTATTGCAACGTCTGACCGTCATCGACTGATTGTTGAGAGGTATGAAGAAGGAGACCCTTATAAGGGCTTCTCTCCTGAAGAAATTCAACATTTGGCCATTGATAACACAGTTCAGTTGCTGAGGATGGTTGGTGGAGAAGGCTTCAATGACATCTGAAGATGCTTGGTGGAGAAGGCTTCAGTGACATCACCAAGGATGAAGTTGGCACCCTCATTGATGCCCACTCTGACCCCCTGATAGACCAGAATTTGGAAGAGCTGATGAAGTTTGCCAGCAAGGATGAAGATATGCCAGGTTCAGGGGACAAGAGGAGGATGAGGACCTATTTTTGAAACGTCTGTCCCGACCTATGAGGATGGCCAAGGAACTGCAGGAGTCAGCTCCAGCATGGGATCCTTATAAGGAATGCTTCATAAAGTTCACAAATGCCCTTGATGTGTCATGGGCCCCTATAATGTCAGCATGAAGAAGCAGCAACAGCAGCTGCCTATCACCATGTTTCTCAAGCAGATGAAGGCCCCTCCAAAGCCTCCCAAAACCCCTGAAGAAGTGCCTGGAGAACCACCTGAAGAAGGGGAAGTGGCACCCCCAGAGGAGATGTAACTCCTCTGCTTTGCAGTGCAGTCATATCTTCATTGTCATTCATCGGGCTGCACAGCTAATTCATCATCATCTTCAGTCAATGTTCATCACTGGTGAGTACCCGTATGATTTACGTAATCTCAAATTTCTTATTATTTCGTATATTTTTTCAATGCATATTTAAATACAGTATTTAGGTACAGTATGTAACTGTTCCCTGGACTTGAGAATGTACCAATGTCACCCATATCTATGTTAACAGAAAACAGTAAAGCTTGAAGACTACTGGATGAAAGAAAATGTACGTGCCAGAATATAGGGATAAATTTATTAGTTTTTGCCTTGGTAGAAGTACAATAATAGTTGTAAGAGCGTTCACGCGTAGCTGATAGCCATATATTTTTAGGGGTACAGTTGTGTTGTAAGATGACTTTGAATTGAAATGAAAGTGTTTTAGGATGATAGTGTAAGATATATTTGGTGTTTGAACTATTAAAATAGGCAGTTATAAGCATTTTTAGAGGAGGGGGTTCCAACTTATCACAGTTTTCAACTTATTGCGGGTGATTGTGGTCCCGAACCCCTGTGAATACTGGGGGTTAACTGTATTCACCTTGAATGAGCTATAATAAAGGCACATTTGAGTTAAATTCCCAGTGCACAACAGATTGGGTATTTTTTTTAATTTCTTACAAAATAATTTTTGTACACTTAAGAGAAGTCAGGGATTACATTGTAAAGATGTGGAATTTGTATCATGAATTTTTAGCAAAGCCAAACAGCTTAAAGTTTTGTATGCCTGAATTAAAACAACTTGGGAAAATTATAACGTAATCATTTGTGATGAAATGTCAGTGAAGCTTAAAGAGAGCAGTACTGCACATGGTAGTAAGAAAACCTACTTGTCCAAGAAGCACTACTGTGGTGCTGCTTCAAGCATCATACGAACATCATCTTGAGAGCAATGCTGACTGAATTTGTGGCATGGGCTGCTATGTTTCTCCTCAAGAATTTAATAAAAGGGTTTACCATTTTTTTTGGCTGTCATTTTATATGTATACAGTATTTGATGAGTCTTTAAATACATCAAATACTGTATATTTTACCCTTTGTAGGTTAATGGTATCATTAGGCAAATTGTTGCAGATAAGCTGTTTCTGTAGACAAATGTTTGTACAAAACTGTTGGCACTAGCAGATTCATAAAAAAAAACCAGTGGTGAATTAACTTTTAATTCTTTAAGTGCCTGTATCCACCTGTGGTTAAATATCAAATGTGTAAAGACAGCAAGCATTCTGTAGGATTAAAATGACTTTTAGACGAATCTTTTTGTCAGTATAATTATTGTTGATTACAAATTACCTACCTGAGAAGTGAAATGTCAAGTCAGGACAAGACATTGTATAATTTCTAATATTTTTAATATGGTACTTTATGTATTTATTTATTTATTTATTTATTTATTTATTTATTTTGCTTTGAAAGGGACCTCTTTAAAGAAGCAAGAAAGCGTGCCCCTTGCATTGTATACATCGATGAAATTGATGCTATTGGTCGAAAGCGTTCAAGTGGTCAAGGCAATTTTGATGGTGGATCCGGAGAGTCGGAACAGACATTAAATCAGCTGTTGGTGGAAATGGATGGCATAGGCTCTAAAGAAGGTGTCGTGTTACTGTCATCAACCAACAGACTTGATATTCTGGACAAGGTTTGTATAATTTTTATTGTCGTCTTTGGTGTATGTGAATTTTCACTATGGTGTGAACTATTTTTTTATGAGAGAAGGATAAGAAATCAATTGAGATGTTCAAGATGTGTTGTGTACAAATAAAGATTTTGCAGAATTTAATGATTAAGCATTTAATTGTTTTATACAGCAGTCCTGCTTGAGGATTAACAAATGTCTTTGTTATGCAGAAGGCAGTGTCATGTCAGTGTAGTTCAGTGGTATTTACTCATAGATTAGAAGAAAGCTTGATTTTATATTCACTGAGGAACCCATGCTGTGTTACTATTTGTCTGTAGTATATTGACTTTGATATTAAATATAGATCTGAAAAATGACAATGGTAACAGAAACTTCAAAAATGGTGTCAGGTCATAATAATGGTTCAGAGGTGTAAGTCCTGGTAAAGGCAATTTGTTAATGTGAGGGGGGAGAATGGAAATACAGTATCAGCTAAGATCACTGAATATCCCAGTAAGAGGGGAAGGGTGAAATGGGGGGAAAAAGCTGCAAAAATGCAGTTGAAGAAAAAGTTAACTGATCAGGAGCAGAGTTATAGGAATTTTCATTAACACTCATAGGCCTCTTAGATATGTAGGGACAAAGAAGGCAACCATTAAAAATTTGTTTTCATAAAGAAAAAAATAATAGATTGAAACTTAAGTGCATCAGTTTTATTCCCACAGTTTCAGGCCACTGGAGTCTAAACAAGGGATTTTGACAAAGGAAAAATCTATTTCTTGGGGAAGACCTGTGTCACCCAGTGAAATAGTCCATTAGCACTCATTTCTAGGTATAAATATTGCTAAATATACCAGAGAAAAAGCTAACCATAATGCCAGGGTTACGACCCCTGGATCGAACACCATTAGATGGTGTCGGTATACACAAAGGGCGAGTGGTTGCCACTACCATAGATCTCTGTCCTACAGATTTCTCCAATCTCAAAACCCCGAAAAGGGAGGAGCCGTTCCAAAGCCTCATCCTCTGCACCCAGCCAACCACCACCCCGGCCGCCATATTCATCCCAAGTTAGCACCCTCCCCAAGCTGGTATGCCACTCAGGAGGGAAAAGGAAGTACAGGATGGGTCACTGGGTGACACAGGTCTTCCCCAGAAATAGATTTTTCCTTTGTCAAAATCCCTTTTCTGGGCTTGACCTGTGTCACCCAGTGAAATAGTAACAGAGAATCAGCCATACAAAAGCTTGGTGGAGCCCTCTAAGAATTACCTTAATGGAGCTAAATAAAACTATGAGAAAATTACTGTGTTTTAATAACCCAAAACATTCGTATTAAAAACATAATTGACATTATAAGGCACACAGTCTAAATCATAAAATAACCAAAACCAAGACACTTAAGGCTAACAAAGAGATTAAAACAGGATATCCATGAAACGGCCAGGAGTCAGGCTGTGAAGCAGGCCTGACCTAAAGGTTATAAGGCAGGGTAAGTAAACGAGGGAGGTAGGCGAGAGAAATACAAACAATAGATAAACTAAAGTTACATAAACTAGTCCAGGGCTGGGGGAACAATACTTCCTGCAGCTACCGTGGAATATTTAAGAGCCTCTAGAGATTTAAGATAGTGGCGTTTGAACACTGTTGGTGATTTCCAGCCCGTATACTTTTTAAGGTCATCAAAATTCATGTTATGAAAATAATTAACTGATGTGGCCATTACCTGAATATCATGTACCCGAGGTACTGAATCCGGGTTTGCTTGTTTATTGAAATATAGTATTTGTTGCCTGATGGCCTTTAAGGAAATGGTTCCTCCATTTTCCCTAACAAAAAGAGGGCCTGAAATTCTATTAGAAGTTCTATTTAAATAAGCTTTTAAAGTGTTAACTGGACATGAAGACAGATCCTGTGGAAGGGGAATAATCTTCCAAGGAGACCATCTATTTTGTGGATCCTCATTCTTTGCTAGAAAATTGAGATCCGGAGACAACAGAACTTCTCCTGACGGGAGGAAATCAACATGGTTCGGTTCTCTAGAGAGAGCAGACAGTTCAGAAATTCTAGCCCCTGAGGCTAGACTTACTAGAAATAACGTTTTCCTTAACAGACTCGAGTATGTACATAATTCATTATCAGTGTCTGATGCCAATTTAAGTACGTCATTTAAGAACCAGGAAACCGTGTGAGGGCGGGTTGCTGGTCTAAGACGAGCGCATGCTTTAGGAATTGACGAAAAATATGTGTCTGTAAGGTTAATATTAAAGCCATGTAAAAATATTTTTCTTAAAGCAGATTTTGCTGTAGTAATAGTACTAGTGGCCAGTCCCTTCTCAAATACTGATCTGAAGAAAGAGATTGCTAGGTTCGTGGTCATTTCCTGAGCTTCAGATTCCATCAGAAATAATGCTAACTTTTTAACTGCTGAGTCATATTTTCTGAGAGTAGATTCCCTCTTGTCTGATTCTATGAACAGTGTATTAATAGGATCAATGTTAGCGTCTTTCTGAGCTGCGAACTTCATGAAGTCCATAAAGGTAGGGCATTCAGAATTCTTGAGGAAGCTGACACAGTCCAAGTTTGCACTACTTGTGTCAATCTTGGACTGGGGATTTGTTTGCGCCGGAGTTTCAACTCTAGAAGAAGAGGAAACCAATTACTCTTCGGCCAGTTGGGTGCCACAAGTGCTACTTGACCTATGAATGATCTGAGTTTGTGTAAAACTTTCATTAATAGGTTTATTGGTGGAAACAGATAGATCCTTTGCCACCTGTTCCAGTCAATTGACATCGCATCCGTGGAATGAGCTAGAGGGTCTAGATTGGGAGCAACGTAACACGGAAGCTTTTGGTTGCTCTCTGTGGCAAACAGGTCGACCTGGAGACCTGGTACCTGAAGACAAATCCACTCGAATGATGCCTTGTCCAAGGACCATTCCGACTCCAGCGGAGTTGTCCTGGATAGTGAATCTGCAATGACATTTCAGAACACCTGCCAGGTGGGTAGCTGACAGGTGCCAAAGATGTTTCTTGCCAGAGAGAAAATTGCAATCATTACCTGATTGATATGGCTCGACTTGGAGCCCCCTCTGTTTATGCAATGTACAACTACTGCACTGTCCAGTACCAGTCTGATATGAATCTGTCTGGTTGGACGTAGTTTCTTTAGAGTTAGAAATACTGCCATTACCTGTAGAATGTTGATATGGAACTGGTGGAATACAGTCGACCATGTTCCTTGAACTTTCCCGTGTTGGGAGTATCCTCCCCATCCGCTTAGGGAAGCATCCGTATGGATCACTAATGATGGAGGGGGGAATTGGAGAGGCACTGACCTTGACAAACTCTTGACTGTTGACCATGGTTGAAGCCTCTTCCTCAACACCGGCGGAATTAGAGACATCTTGTCTCTGTTTCTGCTGTTGGCTCGTCTCCGCCATACCCTATTTATATCCTTCAGTTTGGCTTTTAGCAGCAAATCTGTCACTGACGCGAACTGAAGAGAACCCAGGACTCTTTCCTGGGTACGACGAGAGGCTCTTTTGTTTTTGAGGAACTGCCTGGTAGCTTTGGCTATTTCCCTCCTTTTGGCTGGTGGAAGTGACAGTTTGTGTGTGTTTAGGTCCCATTGGATTCCTAACCACTGAAACTGAGCCTCTGGAACTAGACGGAATTTCTTCCTGTTTATTTGGAATCCTAAGGATTCCAGGAAGCTGATCACTATGAATGTTGCTTTTCGACATTCCTTGACGTTGGATGCCCAAATTATCCAATCGTCCAGGTATGCGGCCACATAATCGCTTGGGCCTGTAGCTGTTGGACTACTGTCTCTGCCAGTTTGGTGAAAAATTCTGGGGCTATGTTGAGCCCGAATGGCATGACTCTGAACGAGTATGCTTGTTTCTCTAGTCTGAACCCTAGGTAAGGAGAGAAGTTTCTACAATCGGGACGTGATAATATGCGCCTGAAAGATCTATAGAGGTGGTGACAGCCCCACGGGAAGTAGGGTCCGCACCTGCGAGATTGTAAGCATGTGAAACTTGTCGCATTGAATGTATAAGTTGAGACGAGACAAGTCTAGAATTACTCTTTGCTGGATTGAGTCTTTCTTTGGGACACTGAACAGACGGCCTTGAAACTTCAAGTGTCTCACTTTCTGTATTGCCTTCTTTTGAAGAAGGTCTTTTACAAAGTCCAATACTGTAAGTCTTTGGATGGAGGTTGATGGAATCTGACTGGCGGAGGAGGCCCTCTGCTCCAGCTCCATCCCCGACCTTTTGAAACTATGCTGTGGGCCCACGGACTGAAGGTCCAATGGTCCCGGAAGAGATATAACCTCCCGCCTACCTGAGGAGACTCATTGATTGGAAGAGGACTTACTTCCTCTGCCTCCTCGGCCTCCTCCTCTTCCACGGAGAGATCTGGTTGCAGTCCTACCTCTGTAGGCGGCTCTGGCTCTACTCCCCTCGCATGCCTGTTGTAGCCTCGAAACTCCCTTGGCTTTCAAATGAAGCGTTGAAGACTGGGGACGCCACGAAGGCTGGCGGATTAGAGGCTTGTTGAGCCGGCTGCATCAGTACGAACTGCTGCTGAGGCTGAGCTTTGGATGTGGAAGGCTGTCCGATCTGAGAGACCGTACAGCTTGAAGCACAGTTTGAGCCTGGGGTTTCCTGTAATCTCCTGAACCTCTTCCTTTCCTAGGTTGAGGTCCGGAGGTCTCAGGGACTTCCTTTTAAAGGGAGACCCCAGAAGGAGCGAAGACTTTGGTTTGCTCTGGTTGCCTCTGCCAGAACATTATTGACCTCATCCTCAGGGAAGATATTAGGTCCCCAGACAGAACTCTTCATGAGCCTATTGGGCTCATGCCTGATGGTGGTGTCTGCGAAGATATACTTCCGGCAGTTTTGTCTCGCCACCACAAAGTCATAAAGGTCCGATTGGAATGATGCTAACAAGGATTTCGTCAGGACCTGGAACAAAGGTTCGTCAGTGTAGGTCAAAGCTGTTACCTCTGCAATGGTGATGGAATGCAGGGAGCGACTCAACCTGCACTTAGCCTCAAACTCCGCCTTCAGTAGGGCCTCCGGAATCTTGGGTAGTTGTTCACTGAACAAGGTGGAGGCACACTCGGGGTCGAGTTTACCCACTGTGAACGTAGCCGGAGCTCCCGACCAATATTCCGAATCCCCGGGGAAAAGAAGAGAGGTGGGATCTGTCTCCCGGAGTTGAGGCAGTGGTTCGCCATCTATTCCCGCCTGAATGGTCAATTCTGCGATCTTAGTCGTGCAGGGGGTAGGGATGGAGTCACCTACCGAGAACATCGTAAAACTCCCTTTAAAGGGAGTAAGTTTTGTATTTTCGCCTCCCAGTCAGTGAGAGTGCATCAGGCGGATTGGGCTTGGTCCCTGGGAAAGATAACCGTTTCCTTTGGGACCTTATCGATCTAATCCAGGCTTCCTCTGTTAGCCTGGCATAGCCTGGGTAGGGGAGGCACCAGGTCGGGTGGAAAGAACTCCAGTTCTTCCAGACGAGTGCCCAAACCCTCGATGGTCAGGGTGTCATTATGCAGGGGCGCATAGAGCCCAGCCGCCACGGGTTCCCCTTGTCAAAGGGGGACAGTCTGGAGGCATCCGGAACAACATGGGACTGCTGTACTGCTCCAGATTGATAAATCCGAGAGCAAGCTTTCCTGGGCCTGCATCCTTTGTGCCAATGACAGCACTGACTGACCAGAGGTCTCAAGCTTGAAGCAAGCTGAGAAAGAAGTTCAACAAAGGCCTCAGGGTCAAAGTTAGGCTGTGGGGTTTAGCCTTGACACTCTGGATCTCGACCCTTTGGACGGGGAGTAGCCTTGCTTGAGGACGCCACTGATTTAAGAGCCAGTGACGACCTTGAGGGAGCTGGATTAGACCTTTGAGGTCTAGAGGACTTTGGTAAGTCCTTCTTTTTTAAGGATTTCACCTTGGGGATAACAGACCGAGATCTGTCCCCAAGGATAGCTAGCTGGTTTGGGAAATCCCTGAAAGGAAGAAGAAGAAGAAGGAGAACTGAAAAGGGGACTACCAAGACTCTCTCCCCCTGCCTCACTTACCACCTTACCTCCTACCTGATGGTCCAAATCCACTCTCATCGGCTCGAGGTGGATGTTGATGGCCGCTACCTCTTCCGCCACCTCTTCGCATGGGTTGTCTTCTTGGGAGGGCTGCGTCTCTTGCCGGATCCTCTCGATGATTGGGGCGGCTAATTCCGCCAGCATCGCAGCGAGATCCGGGCACCGGGGAGAGAGATTACAAATCCCTCCGACAGGACATATGGTTTGCCAGACGCAATGTTCCTCCCAAATCCGCCGACCCAGACCTTCAAGGTCGACAGCGAAGAGTCACGGATGATTTGGTCAGACTGGAAGAAAAGGCAGGGCTTACTGAAAATATTCTCCAATTTCCCGTATATGTCTATATATAAGCCATTAAAGTCAAAAGAGACTAAAGGATAGCGGTCTCTTAAAACTTACCGACGCATCCACCAGTAATTCGTACAGAGCATAGCAGACTTCACAGCCATCCGGGTGCCAAATGACCACGCCCCCAACGTGGACCGAGCAACTGGAGTGCGATCGGCACACCTCGTGTCCACAGGGTTGTTGGAGAATCGCCAGTGCACCCTGGCTCCTGACAACGCACCATCTGTAAGTGGAATGGTGGTACATGAGTAACGCTAAAGGCAAGACCCGCTGAATTAGGTCCGCGGAATAGGCTACCTTAACACAGATTTATGGGTGATGAAACATGCGTGTCAACAGGCAAAACCCGCCGGAATTGAATCCGGTAGTACAAGACTAATAAACATAGGTTATGCTACAGAATGGCTAACTATTAATTATGTTAAAAATAAGTACTCTAAGATACTCTGCCGCTATGGTACTCCGCCGTGAGATGCCACTGAAATCTCGTTATGTCACATATTATGGAAACGGCGTAATGTGGCGGAAAGGAGTGTTCGCCTATGGCCCATCTCTCAATCACCCAGGGCGGAAACCACATAGTGGAAAACGCCAATTAAACCGAAACCATACCCACCGGAGTGGTAACATGGACGATAACAACGAAAGATCCGACTAACGTGGAGAGACTTAACATAGCGTAACTCATGATTGCATCCCTGGGACAGTGTTCGACGCTCCAGCTATAACTATGGAAAGCGAGCAAACGAAACACCGCCCGATAAGGGAAAGGTAGGAGAGTGGTGGAAACCCAGCGAACGGCGACCAGTCGGGTGGGTAGCACCCTCTGGAAGCCGAGTGTAACCTCCTCACGGGGGGTGCGAAATAAGCGATCGGTTTCCCTCTGCTAGAAGACGCCCAGGACACATCGCCAAAATCTAGTCGATCAGGTAAAGAAGGACTAGGCTATATACACGAAATAACCTGCAACCTCCGATCCCAGCCTACCTTCCAAAACCAAAACTTTTTGGCTTGGTCAGGAAGGCCAGAATGGGCGCTACAGGTTTGGGGGGGGCGGGGGGAGAAGAACCTCGCATAACCTAGCCACACCCTCCAAAACCGACAGCCTGGTCAGGTGGTAGACTATGAATTAAGGAGACCCTTCACTATTCTAACCTCACCCTCCAAAACCTAACGGCATGGCCAGGTGGGCTTAAGGGTGAAGAGCAACTCTCTCACTAGCCTAACCTCACCTTCCAAAACCTAACGGCCTGGTCAGGTGGGCCAAGAGTGAACAAGGAACTCCCTCACAAACCTAACATCTCCCTCCAAAACCTCAAAACGGCCTGGTCAGGTGAGCTAGGTAGTCTGAGCATCGTAAAAGCGCTTATCCTATCTAGCCTAACCCTCCAAAACCGAATTACGGTTCGGTCAAGTAGGCTAGGCTAGAATATACCTAATCGAATAAAACTACCTGATGTCAAGAGTACTAACATAATAAAGTAACCATTTGATGTGAGATGTTTAAAAATATATACTTATAAATACATAAATGACTCAGTGGCAGAGAGGGCCAAACAACATCCGTTATACGGGAAGCTGGGATACCCAAAATGGCCACCTCTGACGCCGAATCGTACACATAAACTAATCCAAGAATAAACATGTCATCCATCCTTGTACACATCAGCTATGATCATGATAATAATAATACCACCATCGGGAAGGTACCAACTCGCTGATGGAGGAAGGAAACCAGAGAAAAGGGGGGAAAACTATGATCAGAAAAAAGGGAGGGGTGTACCTCCATCCCTAGCCTAGATCAGTCATGATACGGGCTCCCTTACCTCCTACCAGCGAAATGGTAAATTCTCCAAATAAGGTTCCAAACTGAAATGGAGTATGGATAAAAACTAGCAGAAACATTCTGTTAATAAAATGCGAAGACTGAGGGTCAAGCATGGCAGAGGCAGACAGCCCACGCCCGGCTGCGTAGAACTGTTTACCTTGGTAAACAATATACGAACAGTCAAATATAATGCCTCTGTTATAAAAAACCAAAAGGAAATGGTACTCAACTTAGATGGTGGAAATTCCTGGTGGGATGACATGATGAAGCAGAAAAAACCCAATAAACAACACCAAAGAAAAATACGGTGTATCTTGGAAGGCGTGCTAAATTGGAATGAATATGGCGGCCGGGGTGGTGGTTGGCTGGGTGCGAAGGATGAGGCTTTGGAACGGCTCCTCCCTTTTCGGGGTTTTTGAGATTGGAGAAATCTGTAGGACGGAGATCTGTGGTAGTGGCAACCACACAAGAGAAATCTGTAGGACGGAGATCTGTGGTAGTGGCAACCACACAAGAGAAATCTGTAGGACGGAGATCTGTGGTAGTGGCAACCACTCACCCCTTGTATACCTTTATCTAATGGTGTTTGATCCAGGGGTCGTAACCCTGGCATTATGGTTAGCTTTTTCTCTGGTATATTTAGCAATATTTATACCTAGAAATGAGTGCTAATGGACTATTTCACTGGGTGACACAGGTCGAGCCCAGAAAATAAGTTCTCCATGATACGACTAGATGGAGTTATATGATTTCCCCTTGTTAATAGGGGTAGAGTTTTTGTTCTCTCACTGTCAAAGTTAGGATTTACGTAGAGTCAAGCTCTAATCCCATAACTTTCTAGTCCAGATAAACAGAGAGTTTCCCAGACCAGAACTAAGTTTAGAGGGGGTCAAAAGTCAAGTGAAAGGTATTCCCTTGAAAAAAGTGGTCGACCAGTTGGATAAGTTAGGAATGCTCTGTCGCTGCTAGTATGTAGTAGGCATTTTCTACTTAGATAGGGAGAGCTGCATTTAACCTTCCCTCTGCACTGTACTTTGCCTGGTGAGTTAGCTTTGTTTCCCCACATCCATTGTATCTGGCTCCTAAGGAAGCCATCTAATAGTGTGCTTGAGTTAGGATGTCCATAGTCACAGGTTCCATGCTCCCAGGCCATTTCTGGGTTGTCATATACATTTTATATATATATATATATATATATATATATATATATACAGGCAGTCCTGGTTTACGACGGGGTTCCGTTCTTCCGCTAGCGGCAGAACCCAAATCGTCGTAAGCCGGAAAATCGTCGAAAATCGTCAAAAATCATAAGAAAACCTTACTTTTAATGCTTTGGGTGCATTGAAAACGATGTAAACTGCATTATTATTGAGTTTTACATCAAAAAACCTTCAAATTATGATTATTCTGCCGTTTTGGGGCCATATTTCTTCCGTCGGATCGCAATGGACGAATAACGGTCGTAACCCCGAACATGCGTCCTTAAGCCAGAAATAATTTCTGATGAATATATTTGAAAAGCGCCATGTAACCTCGAACGCCGAAGCCGGAACCGTCAAACTGGGACTGCCTGTATATATATATATATATATATATATATATATATATATATATATATATATATATATATATATATATATATATATATATATACAGTAATTCTTCGATCTTACACGATTGAAAATTGGCACCACACACAAGAACTTTTCACTGGAACCTAACTAATGGGCATACGCGATTTTTTCACAGACACACGAAATTCTCAAGAAACCCTGCAGAAGTGGGTGTTTAATTTTTGAAGTAATTTACAAATTTTCATGCTTTTATGTGTAAAATCTGTATGAAAAATGCATTTCATTCCTTTATGTGTAAAATCTGTATGAAATATGCATTTCATGCTTTTATGTGTAAAATCTGTATGAAAAATGCATTTCATGTTTTAATGTGCAAAATCTCTATGAAAAATGCATTTCATGCTTTCATGTGTAAAATCTCTATGAAAAATGCATTTCCTGCTTTCATGTGTAAAATCTGAATCGAAAATGTATTATTTTTATTTTTGTACATGCAAAGGTAATTTCAGCACATTCACTTTGTGTACTTTTACAAGATGTGATACTCATTTGCAAAGTTACTGCACTTTTCAAAGATGATACCCCTGCAGAAAATGCTTGTTTATTGTTTGAAGTACATTTATAAGTTTTCATGCTTTTAACTGTAAAATCGATATGGAAAATTTATATTTATATTTCTGTACATAAATATCATATAAGTATTATGTCCATTTGCAAAGTCTTTGTCACAAGGACTTTACATGACCTTGAGATGAGGTTGTTCAGTCGCGTTTTGATAAAATGAATTCGTTAATGTAATATCAGAGATGTAACTAAGAGTTGTATAAGTGTCATTCTTTGAAAATTACTCTGTTCACCTCGGAGAAAAGTGCTGGTGCAATCTGTATGTGCATGTAATTACAGCACGTTCAGGTGGTGTACTTTTACAAGATGTGATACCCTTAGTTACTGCATTTTTCAAAGATGATACCCCTGTAGAAAGTGTGTATAATTTTTAAAATTTCGTGTTTTTAGGTGTAAAATCAGAATGGGAAATTTGTATTTATATTTTTGCGCATAAATATGATACAAAAGCAGTACAGTTACTTTCTTACAGTATCTCTCTCTCTCTCTCTCTCTCTCTCTCTCTCTCTCTCTCTCTCTCTCTCTCTCTCTCATTCGTAGTTAGCCCTCAAACATACTTTTACAACTTATTATTTCTCTGTACGTCATTACCTGTACAGTATATAATTTTAAATTGATTGAATTTTACCTGTACTGTACTACCTTCTACGAACATTATGTACAGTACTGTTTTCGATATTTTATGGAATTGTACTTTTGTTGACGGACACATGACGTTTTGCCTAGTGACGCAAAGAAAACGGCTTTTATTCTAAGTGACAAAGGAAACGGCATCCCATGAGTTAGGGGTAACATTAGTATATGTACGCACCTACTGTAAATGCGCTATTATGAAACTGTGCAGTACTCAATTTTTATGTCAACCATTTACTGTATTCCTTTTTTAAGGGTAATAAGCTAAATTTTAAATAAAATTACACTAACTTTAGTTCATTTAAAAGTTAGCCTAACCCTTAAACGCCTGTTGGACGTTTTAAACGTCATCAAAAATTGTCTGTCGAATGCCGAGTGGACGTTGCAAACGTCGACTGAAAATGCTTTTTTTAAATATTTGCGGAAAAATAATTATAGGCCTAGTTTGTGGAAGATTTCAAATCCCGCGCCTCGGCGGATCCTGGGGGTTCACGGATCCAGCTGTTGTTTTGTTTCTGAGCGTCACCCAGATGCGCATGCGCGAATTTTCCCATCTCGCATCAGAGAGCATCAGAGCAGCACCTTGGGGCGATATTTTGACGCAGACGTGTTTTGTTGAACTTTTGCGAGTGTTAGTGTATTCGTGCTGCAACAGAACGTTTGCAGAGATGTCACAATGGCGTCAGGACTGTGAAAGGTGCATACTGCCTGTCGGAAGTGAGCATGTGAGGCGAGTTTTAGACTGGGATGCTGCAGAAGGACCCAGCAACCAAAGTGACCCAGCTTCTCAGCGGCGTGTTGTTCGGCCACGTGTGACCTATGGCGACCAAGGACCACATCCCATTCCTTTTACAACCCCTGGGAAGCATCGGGGTGTCCTGAGGGGCATCCGAAAACATTTGGGAGGCCTCCAACAGAAGGACATAGACGAGTACTTGTCGGAGCTCGATCGAGAGCAGGTGGGAAGTCCTGATTTCAGTGGTAGTTGGTCATCTAGCGATGACGACATCACGCCTGATGTCAGCGATGACGAATATTTGCCACCAATGTCCGTAGACGGGATCCACAGGAGGAAAGTGAATTAGAATTTAGTGGTTTTAGTGCTTATGAGGGAGAAAGTGAGTTGGAGGAGGAGGAGGATGCTCGATTGTGGCTGGTGGGGACGAAAACAGAAAGTGATGGGGAAAGTGAAGGAGACGGCCCAGCTGGGAGTGTGGGAGTGTGAAGACGTGCCCGTGCAAATTAAAAACGCAGGCGCGAGCGCAAAACCGTGAGAAGGTCGCAACGTCGCGGCAGCTCAGGTGAAGGCCGTTCGTCCGAAAGTGATGAGGGGTGGTTGGAGGACCCCACCCCACCTAACATGCACCCATTCACGGCAGTACCTGGACTGACCGTCCCCGTGCCTCACGGTACTGGGGTTCATTCAGCTTTTCCTGACGCGGGAATTGCTGGAATTCCTGGTTGAGGAGACGGCAGATTACGCTGGTACTGCCGTGGGAGGAATTGCAGACGACGTTGTCGCACCGCTGGCTGGGGCTGCAACCTCACGGACATGGCTCACTTTTTGGGACTCCACATATTCTTTGGGATGATGCCTGCTGCTGACGTCAGGCAATATTGGAGGCGGAATTTTTTTAAGTACGCCAAATGTGGCCGGCATTATGTCCCGTGATAGTTTCCTGGCGTTGGACAGGTATTTCAACGCCTTCAACCGAAGGGCTATACCCCCGAATAACCCGACCGCCTCATCTTAGTCCGCCCAGTGTTGGAGTTCATTCATGAACGGTGCCAGACTCTCGTGGTTCCTTCGAAGAACCTTTCTTTGGATGAGGGGATGATGCCATACAAAGGGCGTCTAAGTATAAAAGTGTACAACCCGAAGAAGCCAAAGAAATATGGTGTAAAGTTATTTTTTATTACGGAAGCCAACACTGGATACGTCATGGACTTCTTGGTGTATTCTGGGGTCTTCTCCACGCTGCGTGACACTGTCTTCGGTCTTGTGAATCGTTTCCATAACCAGGATACCACCAGTTTATGGATAATTATTATAACTCGGTATCCCTGGCCCAGGAACTGTATGAAACAGGTGTGCACGTCAGTGGTACCCTTCGGTTGGTGCGTGGGCCCCCGAATGTCCTCGAGGTTTGCTAGCCACCCGCAACATCTTGCAAGAGGAGAGACAGAGTGGCGGCGGAAGGAGATGTCTTCGTCATCTGTTGGAAGGGGGTCCGACTCGTGCCCATGATTACAACGAGTCATGAGCCCATCCAAGAAGAGATCATTCAGCGGAAGAAGACACGCCGGCAGGGCCGAGTTACGTATGAGGAGTTTCGTGTCCAACGCCCTACTGTCATCGGGCACTACAACAGGCACATGGGAGGAGTTGATCTCTTTGATCAACTCATCAAGTATTATCCCTTCGCCAGGAGAACCAGGAGGTGGACACAGAAGCTCCTCAAATAACTCCTTCAGTTGGCCCTCCAGAATGCCTACATCATTTACTGTGGGTATAATTCGGACGCTCGGAGATTGACCCACATCCAGTTTCTTGAGGTGGCTGGGAATGCCCTCATCAACTTCGATCCGGGAGGAGTGGCCTTCCAACGCCGCCCACCTGCCCCGAGCTCCAGCTCTGTCCCGAGAGGAAAGGTCAGATGTCGTGAGATACCCCACATCAAACCTCATCCTACGACGAGTGCCCTTCTGCACCTTGATGATGACGCCGCCTTAAGATGCCGCCGCCCTAATTCCAGTGTATTCTGAATTGAATTTATTTTTAGTTTTATATTTATTACAAGTGGAGCTTTATATATCTGGCAAACATTGCTGTTTTGTGCCATATGAATGGCAAAATAAAAACAGCCGTTTTTCACAACCATTAGCACTTTGCAGGTTATGATTTTAGTAACAAAGTAAAACAAATATAATTTACTGGAGTGTGCCCGGAGCGACATGAATGAGCCTGTGGGCGTATACCAGCATATATATCTCCCTCCTCCGCTTATATATATATATAAAAATGCAAGACTCTTCAAACTAGGATAAATAAGAATATATATAAGAGTCATATATATATGATATTCTGCATTGATTTTATTTTTAGTTTTATATTTATATATGATATACTGCATTGAATTTATTTTTAGTTTTATATTTATATATATAGTATTCTGCATTGAATATATATTTAGTTTTATATTTATTACAATTTTTATATATCTGTATTCATATATAAAAATTTTATATTATTTCCTCTTTTTTTATGCAAAAAAAAGTTTTTCATATTCAATCCTTTTAGTTATTTTGCAACAACGGAAAGTCTCTATATAATATTTAGATTTTTTTATATGAATTTTGTATGAAAAATATAATTATATCAGCTATATATATATATATATATATATATATATATAAAATCCTGTCATTTCTAGCGTCATATTGCCGTAATTTTTATATATTTCATATTATATATTTATATAATATGTATATATATATCAAATATATATATAATATTATATATATAATACAACAAAAATAAATCATTCCTTTAGCTATTATACAGTTTTTTATTATTTTCGCCGAAATCATATATAACTATAAAATTTTTACATTATATCAACTTTCACTTTGGGTATCGAAAAACGCATCCGTAAGCAAAAAATTACATTCTGAGTAACAATCAATCATTTACCTTCATTTTGCAAACAAACGGAAAGTCTCTAGCACAATATTTAGATTTTTGGTGAATTTTTGAAAAAAAAAAATTTCTCCGCTCCGCGCGCGGAATCAGCTGAAAATCGTGGCATTTCTTGCGTCAGCTTGCCGTAATTTTTTTTGCCCTTTCATATTATTCGTTACATAAAGTGTTATACATCAAAATGTGCGCAATTTCATTTAGAATACAACAAAAAATAAATCATTCCTTTAGCTCTTCACAGTTTTTTAATAGTTTCATCGAAATAACGATAACTGACAAAAATTTTAACCTTCGGTCAACTTTGACTCGACCGAAATGATCGAAAAACGCATCCGTAAGCCATAATTATTACATTGGAGTAACAATCAATCATTTACCTTCATTTTGCAACAAACGGAAAGTCTTCTAGCACAATATTTAGATTTTTGGTGAATTTTTGAAAAAAATAATTTTCCTCCGCTCATGCGCGCGGGAATCCGCTGAAAATCGTGGCATTTCTTGCGTCAGCTTGCCGTAATTTTTTCGCCCTTTCATATTATTCGTTACATAAAGTGTTATACACCAAAATGTGCGCAATTTCATGTAGAATACAAAAAAAATAAATCATTACTTTAGCTCTTCACAGTTTTTTAATATTTTCGCCGAAATCACCATAACTGACAAAATTTTAACGTTTGGTCAACTTTGACTCGACCGAAATGATCGAAAAACGCATTCGTAAGCCATAATTATTACATTCGAGTAACAATCAATCATTTACCTTCATTTTGAAACAAACGGAAAGTCTCTAGCACAATATTTAGATTTTTGGTGAATTTTTGAAAAAAAATTTCCTCCGCTCCGCGCGCGCGGAATCAGCTGAAAATCGTGGCATTTCTTGCGTCAGCTTGCCGTAATTTTTTTGCCGTTTCATATTATTCGTTACATAAAGTGTTATACATCAAAATGTGCGCAATTTCATGTAGAATACAACAAAAATAAATCATTCCTTTAGCTCTTCACAGTTTTTTTAATATTTACATCGAAATAACGATAAATAGAAAAAATCAACCTTCGGTCAACTTTGACTCGACCGAAATGGTCGAAAAACGCATCCGTAAGCCAAAACATTACATTCGAGTAACAATCAATCATTTACCTTCATTTTGCAACAAACGGAAAGTCTCTAGCACAATATTTGGATTTTTGGTGAATTTTTGAAAAAATTTCCTTTTTTAAAAAGCGCGCGGAATCCGCTGAAAATCGTGGCATTTTTGTGTCAGCTTGCCGTAATTTTTTCGCCCTTTCATATTATTCGTTACATAAAGTGTTATACACCAAAATGTGCGCAATTTCATGTAGAATACAAAAAAATAAATCATTACTTTAACTCTTCACAGTTTTTTACAATTTCGCCGAAATCACCATAACTGACAAAATTTTAACGTTTGGTCAACTTTGATTTTTTACCGAAATGATCGAAAAACGCATTCGTAAGCCATAATTATTACATTCGAGTAACAATCAATCTCTTACCTTCATTTTGCAACAAACGGAAAGTCTCTAGCACAATATTTAGATTTTAGGTGAATTTTTGAAAAAATATTTTCCTTAACTTTGGGAAATTGCGGAGCAAACATTTAGACTCCGCTGAAAATCGTGGCACTTCTTGCGTCAGTTTGCCGTAATTTTTTCGCCGTTTCATATTATTCGTTACATAAAGTTTTATACATCAAAATGTGCGCAATTTCATGTAGAATACAACAAAAAATAAATCATTCCTTTAGCTCTTCACAGTTTTTAAATATTCACATCGAAATAACGATAAATAAAAAAAAATCAACCTTCGGTCAACTTTAACTCGATCGAAATGGTTCAAAAATGCAATTGTAAGCTAAAAAAACTTACAGTCTAGTAATATTAAATCAATTTCCTTCATTTTGGCACAATTTGAAAGTCTCTAGCACAATATTTTGATTTTTGGTGAATTTTTGAAAAAAACTATTTTTTACGTCCGCGCGTTACGAATTCATGCATCATTTTGTGATAATATTTTCTCTGTGTTGCTTTGATCGTTTTACAATCTGTTATATACCAAAATCATCGCAATTTAGTGTACAATACAACTAAAAAAATTAACTCATTAGCTTTAACCGTTTTCCTTACAGCGCGATTTGTATAATATTATATACGAGTTTTTTTTTTCGCTGTCATATATTCCAATATTTATATATGATAATGATATTTTTTCATTTCTGATGATTGCATACTAAACTTCAGGCAATGAGAAAAAAAAGGAGCCAAAAATGAACTCTTAATCTTGAAAACTAAGCGCGCTGTGATTTTTTGAAAAAATTTTTTCCGCTTCAGTGGCGCTACCTCTCGAGAGAATGAAAGCCGGCATACGGGAGACGTTTTTGAAAATAGGGCTTCGGCGTTAAAGGGGTAACCTAGTTTATTAATAAATATGTGGGTTCTCTTTTCCCCTTTCCACTACCAAGCAAGAGTTGAGAACCTTGACAATTGTTCACAAAATCTGTGGCCACAGAAAACCCTTCCAGATAAAGTGAAGGAGCAAACCCTGAGGCCCCAAAGTCAAGTCAACTGAAGCAACTGCTTTGCAGGAGCACAGTACCAGAAGGTGGGAGAAAAAGAAGTCACTGAATGTTCAGGCATATCCAAGAAGCCATCAACACTAGCATCACCCCCCTAACTCAGCCAAGACAGTAGAGTTCCACAAAAGGGTCAAAGTCCCCTTAGACATCAACACAAAGGTTCTTGCAGCTTCTGGGAATGAAACAGCATTCACAGCCATAACCCTGCTGAACTGCCCAGTTCTGACAGCAGCATCCTACTGGGAAAGAGGACACTTCCATAATACTCTGGAACAAGAGGGGAACACAAGGATCCAAGAGCAGAGGGAGAGACACATCCGCAAGAGCTGCCCACTTCCCAAAATCCTCTATGCGACCCCCCACAGAGATGAGGTGAATCACCAAGCATTCTTCCACAAGACTCAACCCACAGGGAGAACTCAATGCCTTCAGTTTGTATTCTGTGGCACACCGTTGGTAGTGCATACTGAGGAAATGTGCAGTGTCCCCTTTGGCCCCAGCAACATAGCTAGCTGTCCAATTTCTCAAACTTGTCACTGATCCAATAATGACTTGCTAATTATGAAAAACCCTTTCAGTTCATCTAGAGCTCAAGAATGTCATCAGTGATGACTGTCAGTTATTATTCCAACAAAAACTGTCAAAGTCATTATTCTTCCCTGAAACTCCAAAGGGCAATTTGATGGATGTATCTCGGCCACAATTTCAGCACAACAGGCACCCATCAACTCAAGTACCTGGTTATCATTCTGACATCTTCATACTACAAAACCTTTGTGAATAGGTCACAAAGTTTTTATCATGAGTTTAGGCATTATGTAGAATGTAACAAAATAAGCACACACTCAGCTTCTAGCACTCACACAAATTTGCTACATGACATTAATTTTTAACATGGGTATTTCCAAGTGGCAGAAGAACATATGTCAAGAATATGATATTTTCATAATAAAATAAATTTTTGAACATACTTACCTGGTAGTTATATATATAGCTTAAGTCCCTGACGTCACGGCAGAATTTCAAAACTCGCAGCAATCGCCGATCGGTAGTCAGGTGAACCACCTGTGCGCCCTCTACCCAGGTACCTGGAACCATTCCAACTATTCCTCAGATCTTCCATGCCCCTAGTCTCTAGAGGGGAGGAGGGTGGGAATTTAATTATATATAACT
Organism: Macrobrachium rosenbergii; assembly: GCF_040412425.1. Taxonomy (NCBI): domain Eukaryota; kingdom Metazoa; phylum Arthropoda; class Malacostraca; order Decapoda; family Palaemonidae; genus Macrobrachium; species Macrobrachium rosenbergii. Next base: position 46,412,904 of record NC_089781.1, read on the forward strand.
ACCAGGTAAGTATGTTCAAAAATTTATTTTATTATGAAAATATCATTTTTAAACATCTAACTTACCTGGTAGTTATATATATAGCTGATTGACGCCTTTGGTGGAGGGTCAGAGACAGCTAACATCGTTGGAATTATAATTAAAGTTGCGAAACAACTCTAGGTTCCTACCTGTTAAGGAAGCTGACTTCAATGTTTTCCTTCATTATGTCTGCATTCCTTAAGAGATCCAGCGATCCACCCAGGGGGCTGAAAATCTCTAGGGGCTGTCAACCGGTGTATAACCTCTATGTGACTAGACCTCCTCTCAATACCCTAGTTCCGGGCGCTACCAAGGAACAAAATGATCACCTGACTAAAATCAATGAATTTGGAAGACTGCATCCAGTCTTCACAAACAACCATAAAATTTTAACCATTCCAAGGCAAGAACAAAGGGTATTGTTTTATGGGATTGGATTAAGGAAGCTGACTTCAATGAACTCCCTTTCATTATGTCTGCTTTCCTTAAGAGGTCCAGCGATCCACCCAGGGGGCTGAAGACCTCTAGGAGCTGCCAACCGGTGTACCAACCTCTATGTGACAGACAACCTATAATACCCTTGTTCCGGGCGCTACCAAGGAACTTTCATCCCAATGATTGCGGAAGACTGCTCCCAGTCTTCACAAACAACCATAAAAATTCTCAATTCCAAGGTAAGAAAAAGGGTATTGGTTTATGGGATTGTAGGGGTATTCCCCTCTCCCACTACTGAATTAGATGCTATAAACGGACCCAGCGTATAGCAGTCTTTGTATAATGTTTGGACTTGTTTTAGATAGTGAGAGGCAAATACTGACTTGCTTCTCCAGAAGGTCGTGTCCAAGATACTCTGCAGGGACCTGTTCTGTTTAATTGCTACAGAGGTTGCTACTGCCCTGACCTCGTGCGTCTTTACTTTCAGAATCTTGTGGTCCATCTCTCTACATTCCATATGTGCTTCTTTTATCAACTGTCTGATAAAATAAAACAGAGCATTCTTTGACATCTGTACAGAGAGCTTTTTGACTGAGCACCAAAGCCCTTCTGAATTTCTTCTTAAGTCCTTTGTCCTATCCAGGTAGTGCCTTAGAGCCCTTACCGGGAATAGGACTCTCTCTCTCTCTCTCCTCCTGTTATGTCCGTTAGATTAGAATCTCGAACGTTCTGGGCCAGGGTTGTGATGAGTATTCATTTTTTGCAAGGAATCCTAGTTGCAGTGAGCAGATTGCCTTGCCTTGTATAAAGTCCATATTCTTGCTGAGAGCATGCATCTCACTAACTCTTTTCGCTGTGGCCAAACTGACCAAGAAAAGAGTTTTCATGGTGAGGTCCTTTAAAGATGTCCTCTGTAAGGGATCGAACCTATTCCCCATGAGGAACCTCAGGACCACGTCTAGGTTCCATGCTGGTGAGTTCTCTAGCAGTTTCGACAATCTGATTCCTGGAGATTCTTATTGTTTTACAGGTTATGTCAGAGGTATATTGGAAGAGGAAGTCCACATTAGAGTTACAGAGTTGTCCTTGCACACCATCCTCTAAATACCTCCCACTTGGATTGGTATACCTTAATGGTGGATAACCTCCTTGTTCTTGCTATAGCACCAGCTGCCTCCTTCGAAAACCTCTAGCTCTTGTGAGTTTTCCGATAGTCTGAAGGCAGTTACTAGTAGCGCTTGGGGGTTTTGGTAATATCTTTCCAAGTGGGGTTGTTTGAGTAGATCTACTCTCTGAGGTAGGCTCCTCGGGATGTCCACCATCCATTCCAGTACCTCTGTGAACCAATCTCTTGTTGGCCAGTAAAGGGCCACAAGGGTCATTCTGGTCCCCTCGTGTGACACAAATTTTTGCAGTACCCTGTGTATTATCTTGAAAGGGGAAATGCATACACGTCCAAGTTGGACCAGTCCATCAGGAACGCGCGTCTATGTATATAGCCCCGGGATCTGGTACTGGAGAGCAGTAAGTTTCCAGTCTCTTCGTTTGCGCTGTGGCAAAGAGATCTATGCAAGGACGTCCCCAAAGTCGCCACATGCTTCTGCAGACGTCCTGATGTAGTGTCCATTCTGTTGAGAGGACTTGATTTTCCTGCTCAGAATGTCCGCCCTCATTTTTCTGTTGAATAAAGCGGGTTACTAGTTTGACATTCTTCTCCTTTGCCCAGAGAAGAGTTCTCTTGTTGTCTCGTATAGAGACCTGGAGTGAGTGCCCCCTTGTTTGCTGATGTAGGCCAACACTGTCGTGTTGTCGGCATTGACCTGCACCTCTCTGTTCTCCACTGTGTTCAAACTCCCTGAGAGCTAGAAGGATTGCAGTTAGTTCCTTCTAATTGATGTTTAACTTCTCCTGCTCTCTGGTCCAGGAGCCCGAGACTTGTTATTTCCCCTAGTGTTGCTCCCCATACCTGAGTCCGACGCGTTGGAGAACAACACTAGGTCTGGGTTCCTCTGATGTAGAGAAAGGCCCTCCTGGAGCTTGACGGGGTCGTTCCACCACTCTAAATACGGCCTTATTGGTTCCGAAATGGGGATGCACTTGGTCTCCAGTTCTATTTCCTTGTCCCAGTTCTGATTTAGATGAAACTGCAACGGGCATAGAATTAAACTCCCAAAGGAGACAAACCGTTCCAGCGAGGAAAGGGTCCCCAGCAGACTCATCCATTCCTTCACTAAGCATGTCTGCCTCTTTATAAAGTCCTGAAATTTTCTTAAGGCTTGTCCCGTCCTTGCAATAGACGGAAAAGCCCGAAAATCTTGACTCTGAATCATCATCCTAAGGTATAGAACCTCTTGGGATGGGATCAGCTGAGATTTCTATCTGTTTATCAGTAGACCTAATTCTTCCTATACCTGAATCTTGGTCTGAAGATCCTCCAGGCAGCGTGTGTGGGAAGGAGCTCTGAGGAGCCAGTCGTCTAAGTACAAGGAGATTCCGATGTCTCTCGTGTGAAGAAAAAACCTGCTACATTGGCAATCATCCTTGTGAAAATCTTTGGAGACGCTTGACGCCAGTGCATCCTGCGTCCTGAGCTACCTCCACGTCTTGGTTTCCAATATCTTGAAGCTCAGACGTCCTGACGTCCAATGCCTTGACGCTTGACGTCTTGGCGTCCATTGACGCTTGTCGTCATGGTGTTTCACTCCTAGATGCTTGACGCCAGTGCATCCAGCGTCTAGAGTTTCATTCACTACGTTCCAGTGTCTTAAACTTCTGGAGCCTAGAAGTCTTAGTCATGACGTCCCTCACTATCCTTCTTCTCTTTGCCTGGTTGTCACGCTTGCACCAGGGCACAAAGCCTGCTCTATTTTGTAGAAACAGAGAGCCCAAAACTGGGCTTCCTGCTGTTGGGGACAGGCTGGGAAGCCTCAACTTGGCAATTATTTCCTCCTCATGTGTCAATAATGGATCCTGGAGGGGGTTCAGCAGACGGTATCCAGTCTGAAGGAGGAAGACTGTCTGACCGGCAGAACAGCGTCCGCCACGCCTTAGCAGCCTGGTTTCCTGACTGAACAGGACTGTCTACATTTGTTCTTAGTAGGAGAGCTACCCCAGACTCTGGAAGGGGACCAGGAATAACCGGCTGTAGAATGGCTGGGGAACCTGGATCTTGAACTCTTATCATGATGGCCTCAATATTGGTTAACATGCAGAGAGGTCTCTTGACTCCAGAGCCAGACGCCTTGGTCCTGTCTTGCATTTGGCAGAAACAGAGAGTCTTGCTGCTGGAAAACCTTTCCGGGAAAGAACTTCAGAAAATTCTTGAAGCCCTTTGTTGGCATGGGAGCTTCAAACTGTCATCCTGGGGTCCAGTGAGGCCATCCAGTCATGCTGATGAAGAGTTAGAGGAACCTATTTTGTGAAATTCATTTCATAGCTATAATGTGTTTATTGCACAAAAAAATGTGAGTGCAATCCCGTGCTAGCAACCAGTTGGTTCTAACCCACATTTGGGGATAAGTCTAATAACTTCGGGCCAGCCCTAGGAGAGGATCTTAATCAGCTCAGTGGTCTGGTAAAACTAAGGTATTTTTATCATTACCCTTCTTAGAGTAACTGAATGGACCATTGGCCTTTCCGTTCTGTTACTCTCCCACACTTGCAGGCTGGACAGTCTGGCTCCTACCGCAGTCTGCAGGAGAAGAAAGTCAGGTCCTGCTTTTTCCTGTGTAGAGCCTCTTCTCGTTGTCATTCTTCTACCCGCCCTAGAGGAACCTCTATCGGAGGGCGACCACGAAAGAGCTGAGACACTTGAAACACAGGAGTCTCAGCCTTACTCTTTTTAGCGATGAAAGTCGTTGGTAGGACTTTTCTTGCTGTTTTAGATATCAGATCTTACGTGGTTTTCTGGGCCAAGGATGAAGAGACCTCTTTTACTAAATCTTGAGAGAAGAGGTGAGAGGAAAAAAGGGGCATAAATCAGTTCTGATTTTTGACTGGACGTGACCCCATTAGCCAGGAAAGAGCAAAGATGGGCCCTTTTCTTCAGGATTCCCGCTGAGAAAAGCGCAGCTAATTCGTTGGAACCATCTCCGAGTCCTTTATCCATACACGACATCAGATATATGAGTTCTTTGGTGTCAGTCGTGTTGAATAATTCCATCTTCCTTCCTAAAGCTCCCAGGGTCCAGTCCAGAAAATTAAAGACCTCAAAGGCCTTAAAAATTCCTTTGAGGGGGTGGTCCAACTCTGATGTTGACCAACAAAACTTCGTTTTCCCCATGGCCACTCGACGAGAAGAGTCAACAAGATTCGAGAAGTCTCCCTGGGAAGAGGCAGGTATTCCGAGGCCGAACGATTCTCTAGTTTGATACCAAACGCTAGACCTTGAAGCTAGTTTGGTTGGAGGAAAAGCAAAGGCTGTCTTTCATTGTTCCTTCTTCGAAAGCATCTACTCATTCATAACTTTAAGCGCTCTTTTGGACGAGCAGGACAAAACCATCTTCATAAATGCTGCCCTCTTAGACGCCTTCCCAAGAGTAAATTCTGAAGGCGGGGAACGAGGAGCAGTCGGGATAAATTTCTCTGGAAAAACTTCCGAAAATAGCTTCATAAGTCTTTTCAAGTCTGATGAAAGCTGATGACCTTTTATATTGTCTTCGTCGGAAATCTCTACAATAGGATCCGCAGGAGAATGTGGGATATCATCATTCTCTTTTTCCGATTGTTCGAAGACTGAAAAAGCGACGCCTTTCAAAATATTATCATGACGCTCGGCGTCCTGGCGTCCAGTCTCTTGACGCCTGGCGTCTTGGCATTCATTTTCTTAAAGCTTAACGTCTTGGCGTCCAGCCTCATGACGCTTGACGTCCTGGCGTCCAGCTTCTCGACACTTGACATCCTGGCGTCCAGCTTCTCGACGCCTGACGTCCTAGCGTCCAGCTTCTCGACGCCCGACGTCCTGGCGTCCAGTTTCTCGACGCCTGCCGTCCTGGCGTCCAGCTTCTCGACGCCCGACGTCCTGGCGTCCAGCTTCTCAACGCTCGACGCCCTGGCGTTCAGCTTCCTAACGTTCGCTGTCCCGCCAAACCTAGAGGTTACTTGAGAACTGGCCGCCTGTGCGACATCGGTCAAAAGCTTCCTCAGGTTGACGTTTGCTGCTACATCTGAACTGTGAGAGCTTTTTTGTTGTATTCCGTTTCTGGACACTTGACACCAGTGCATCCCGTGTCCAGAGTTACCTCTGCGATGGGGAATGCGTCATCCAACGACGAAGAGTACAACATTACCTCGCCTTTCCTATGGCGAGGGCGAGCGTCCTGGGAAGCGTCAACAGGTACGCTCGAGGGGACGACTGCTCGGTAGCTAAAGCCTCTCGCCTCCCTTCGTCTGTCGACATTCCTTCTCACAGGGGTTGGTGAGCTTGGAAGAGGTCTCGAACTAGGAGCACGACAGGACCGAGCGGTCGCACCCTCCACTGCACTTGCACTAACAACACATTAACAATTGTATTTTTTAGATCTCTTATCGTCGATCACACATTATCCCTGTCTTCTGTGAGGGATTTTACCTGTTGGCCCAGGGCCTGAATGGCAGCCATCATATCTTTTAAGTGTTGGGTCCTTACCTGTTTCAGTAGGGGGTTCAGAGACTACCACTACGGGAGAAGGATCAATAGGGTAGTTAGCAAGGGGAAAAGAATTAACTATTCCCTGGTTATCTCTAGAAGAGTGAGACATAGTACTCTTGGCTCTTCTGAGCCGGTCTTTCAAGCTTTCTCACATATAAACCGACTATAATAAATCCATTCCCGTTCTTCACACATACTGAGTGGGGATCCAAGGAGACTTTAGCAAGCCGCTTGCATCCCCACACACACATTCTCACACTCGATGAAGAGTCAGACATGTTGTAAGAAATTCCAAAAGCAAATCCAAAAAACGAGCGAAAGCCAAGCCAAAGTGTACTTCACCAAAATAAGTTGCGAAAAACACAGGCTACGAGCGAAATTCCATCGATGTTACCAGCACGGCGGCAGGGAAGATCTGAGGAATAGTTGGAATGGTTCCAGGTACCTGGGTAGAGGGCGCACAGGTGGTTCACCTGACTACCGATCGGCGATTGCCGTGAGTTTTTTAAATTCTGCCGTGACGTCAGGGACTTAAGCTATATATATAACTACCAGGTAAGTTAGATGTTTAAAATTGGCAATTTTAGAATCGTTAATGATTAAACAACTCGTCCCCTTGGATACCGCTGTTTGGATGTTGACTGGATCTCTACGCGTTTCTTGGGCATCTTTCTGCTGGACCGTGCCTGTTCTGCTGCAGTGGAACTTTGAAGCTGCTTCTGTGTGTTTCTGTTTCTGCTGAGAATTAGAGTGAGGGGATGAGATGGTCTTCATCAACTTGTCAGGCAACACTATGGTGCTAAATTACTGGCAAAATGCAGGACTTTAGAAAGACATTACCATAAACTGGAAAAAGCAAAACTTGATCTGGAATTTCTGCAGTATTGTCCTTTAACTAGCATTGTATCAAATTTTGTGAAGTTTAAACTTTATAAATCTTCTCTATATTCTTCACAGTTTTACTCAGAGACTACAAGGAAATTATTGCATATTGAAATAACTAGTAAACAAAGGATTATTGATGAACATTTATGTGTCGTTAACAGGTGCCGGTCAGAGGTTGTCTCTAGTCTCTCTCATATAGGTAGCATTATTTTTAAGACCCTTTTTAACAAATCAATACAGGATTTTATTGACAATGTACAACTATGTCATAACAAAAACTAAAAAACTTTGGCATTTCTGTTCCTAAGTTTCATACAGAACGTTCCTCTCTTTTTACCTTTTCTAACTGTATTATCTATAGGGAAGAATTTCTCCTTTCTCTGGGTTTGGATTTCTTCCTGCCTAACATTAAACCTAACTATCACAAGTTTTTTTTTTTTTTTTTTAGAATCTGTTTTTCACAGACTTAAATCGCTGCCATTTGATGTCCACCTTGATCTCCAAAATTGCTTATTTGTTCTGTCATACATCACACTTTCAGAAAACTTAAAACCCAGTGGACCACATTTTTTAAAAAGACTGATTTTGAAACTCAAAAGGAACTGTCACAGAAAGAAGACCTCATAATCACGAAACCAGATAAAAGTAAGCAAGGTTTTTTGTTGAATAAGGACTTTTCAGTTTTAGGGCGATTTTAGAATCGTTAATGATTAAACTACTCATCTCCTTGTTAAACAGCCAAACCTCTGCTGGCACACTGTACCTGTCTTAGTCTTTCATTTTCTCTTCAGTTGTAACATTGCCACTGAATAGGTTGGTCCAGATATGCTTACTTTTTGTATTGTATTTTTTTTTTAAGAGAGGTTTTGCTTTGTTTTTCAAGCTATCCTTTTTAATTGTTCCTTCTAATGTTTTTTTTCAATTTGTAATCATTGTGCAACCTTAATTTTTTAATTTAAATCTATAGACTTTTTGTAATTTGTTATCTTATTTTGTACAGCTGTCGAAAATGTAATGAAGACATTAACAAAACATTGGGAATAGATTGACCCTTTATAGCAAGTCTTTATGTCCTCCTCATTCATGTATATCTGGCTGTGGCCACTGCTGTTTGGATATGTATTTTGTCTGTCAAAAAACCCAAGCCTCAAGAAGAGAGAGACAACATAACTACAACATCCTACATCAGGAGGTCTGGATCACATTTACCTCCTCTCAATGTGGTAATGCTAGCCATCCTTCGGATGGCACAAGCAAGGAAGTGGCACATGTCTTCAATTCACCTCACAGGGGGTCTCATTGTAATAGCAGACTCTATATCAAGGAAAATGACAGCCTCAACAGAGTAGATGTTGGACAACCACTCTTATCAAACAATAGCCAGCATACTTCCACAACCGGAAGTGGACCTGTTTGCCACGTACTAGAATCACAAACTCCTAATATATGTCTCCGAACCTGGACAGTCAAGCAACAGCAAGAGATGCCTTCCTAAAGACTGGAACAAGGGGAGGACGATATCTTTTTCCTCCATTGTCCCAGATTTCGAAGGTTTTGAGCAAACCTGTAACCTTCAAAGGAACAGTTTACTTAATAGCCCCAAATTGGCCAAACAGGCATTGGTTCTTATTACTGTACTTCAACAATAGACGAAAAGATCAATTCCACTATCGTCTGCTGTTCTATCCCAGACAGTAGGAGGGAAAGTCGTTTACACATCCTCCTTTCAGAGCCGAGACCTTCATGTATGGATTTTTAAAAAATATCTATCATGATAATTACTCACCCAACACTGCTAGGTACCTAATGCAAAAATTACAGATATCATCCATCTATCTGGCAATACCAGTCTGTATGGAAGATATGGTTAGATTATATCCATACTGAGACCCCAGTTGAGATTTCTATAGAAAACACTTTTTATTTTTCTTATATACTGTACCCTTTTGAAGACAAATGCCTTGTAGGTAGAACAGTCATGGCATACAAGGCTGCATTAACGGAACCCTTGCTTTATGGATTCGGGATTGACTCAAGCATAGAAGTTGTCACTTCTCTTGTGCAGGTTTTTGCTCTACAGAGGTCCACTCCCGAAAGGCTTCTAATTACTTGGTCTCTGAACAAAGTGCCTAGACTTCTATCAACCCGTCAATTCAGCGAACCCAATACAACCACAATGCACATGCTACAAAAGGCTTTCTTAGATGGGGACGATGCATCACGCAAATAGCTGACCATCAGTTATTATTGTCTCCTGGCCCATCATTCATAACCAAGAGTTAGGATCCTTTAACTCTTAAACGCTGAGCCTCTATTTACGAAAGTGTCTGCCATATGCTGGCGGTTAGGGGAGTTAGCAACCAAAAAAAAAAGTTTTTTTTTTTTTTTTTTTTTTTCAAAATCACAGCACACTTAGTTATTAAGGTTAAGAGTTCATTTATGGCTCCTTTTTTTGACATTGCCTGAAGTTTAGTATGCAACCATCAGAAATGAAAAAAATGTCATTATCATATATAAATATTGAAATATATGACAGCGCCAAAAAAAATTTCATATATAATTGTGTACAAATTGTGCTGTGAGCAAAACAGTGAAAGCTAATGAGCTATTTTTTTTTCTTTATATTGTACACTAAATTGCAATGATTTTGGTATATAACAAATTGTAAAACAATCAAAGCAACACAGAGAAAATATTATCACAAAATGATGCATGAATTCGTAACGCTTGGACGTAAAAAAAGTTTTTTTTTTTAATTCACCATAAATCGAAATATTGTGCTAGAGACTTCCTGTTTATTGCAAAATGAAGGTAATTGATTGAATATTACTAGACTGTAAGTGTTTTAGCTTACAATTGCAGTTTTTGACCATTTCGGTCAAGTTAAAGTTCACCGAAGGTCAAATTTTTTCTATTTATCGTGATTTATATGAAAATATTTCAAAATTAATAAAAGCTACAACCATGAGTTATTTTTTGTTGTATTCTACATGAAATTGCGCACATTTTCATGTATAAAAATTTATGTAACAACTAATATAAAATGGTGCAAACATTACGACAAAGTGACGAAAGAATTTCTGAGATGTTCAGCCGAGTTACCGCACGGATGTAAGGAAAGTTTTTTCAAAAATGCACCATAAATCAAAATATTGTGCTAGAGACTTCCAATTTGTTGCAAAATGAAGGTAAATGATTGAATATTACTAGAATGTAAGAGTTTTAGCTTACAATTGCGTTTTTCGACCATTTCAGTCGAGTCAAAGTTGACAGAAGGTTGAAATTTTGGCACTTATCATGATTTATATGAAAATATTTCAAAACTGATAGAAGCTACAACCATGAGTTATTTTTTGTTGTATTCTACATGAAATTGCACACATTTTCATATATAAAACTTTATGTAACGACTAATATAAAACGGTGCAAACATTACGACAAAGTGACGAAAAAGAATTTCTGAGATGTTCGCTGAGTTACTGGGCATGGACGTAAGGAAAAAGTTTTTTTCAGAAATTCACCATAAATCGAAATATTGTGCTAGAGACTTCCAATTTGTTGCAAAATGAAGGTAAATGATTGAATATTACTAAAATGTAAGAGTTTTAGCTTACAATTGCGTTTTTAGATCATTTTGTTCGAGTCAAAGTTGACCGAAGGTTGAAATTTTGGCACATCGTGATTTATATGAAAATATTTCAAAACTGACAGAAGCTACAACCATGAGTTATTTTTTGTTGTATTTGACATGAAATTGTGCACATTTTGATGTATAACACTTTATGTAACGCCTAAAATAAAATGGCGTGAAAATTACGACAAGGTGACTCAAGAAATGTTAAGATTTTCAGCGGAGTTACTGCGCATGAAGGAAGGAAAAAAGTTTTTTTCAAAAATTCATCATAAATCGGAATATTGTGCTAGAGACTTCCCGTTTGTTGCAAAATGAAGGTAAATGATTGAATGTTACTAGAATGTAAGAGTTTTAGCTTACAATTGCGTTTTTCTACCATTTCGGTCGAGTCAAAGTTGACCGAAGGTTCAAATTTTGTCACTTATCGTGATTTATATGAAAATATTTCAAAACTGATAAAAGCTACAACCATGAGTTATTTATTGTTGTATTCTACATGAAATTGTGCACATTTTGATGTATAACACTTTATGTAACACCTAATATAAAACGGTGCGAAAATTACGACAAGGTGACTCAAGAAATGCTAGGATTTTCAGCGGAGTTACCGTGTGCGGAGGGAAGGAAAAAGCTTTTTTCAAAAAGTCACCATAAATCGGAATATTGTACTAGAGACTTCCCGTTTGCTGCAAAATGAAGGTAAATGATTGAATATCACTAGAATGTTAGATTTTTTGCTTACTAAAAACCTAAATATATATATATATATATATATATATATATATATATATATATATATATATATATATATATATATATATATATATATATATATATATATATATATATATATATATATATATATATATATATATACATACATACATACATACATACATACATACATACATACATACATACATACATACATACATACATACATATATATATATATATATATATATATATATATATATATATATATATATATATATATATATATATATATATACATATACATTCATACATACACATATATATATTATATTTTTTTTACTTTGCTGCAAAATATATAACTAAGAGGAATGCAGGTGAAAAACTTTTTTTTTGCATAAAACGAAATAATATACAAAACACCAATAAATACAGATATATAAAAACTTGTAATAAATATAAAACTAAATATAAAATCAATGCAGAATACTCACTCGTAATCCTGACTCTTCGTTCTGTTCTTGTTTTCTCCCTCGTCCATTGAAGAGTCTTGCATTTTTTCCTCTCACATGACGAGGCACAGGCGGAGGAGGGAAACGTGCGCCCTTCTGCGGATGGGCCGCCCTTTTTCACAAAACATCCGCTGAACCTCCGTGTCCCTCAGGTAGGCGCACCCCAATATATGACCGCAAAGGTACTTACGGTCACACTCCCGAACTTGCAAAGTGCTACCTTGCAGGTGCGACAGACGTACCAGGTGTCTCTTCTTCTGCCATTCATATGGCACACCCAGCAACGTTTCTGCTTACGCCCTTCTAGGAGCTCCAGTGTGTGATCCCCTGCATGCAGCCGACACACAGGGTCCACTACCCGACGGGACATTGGAATGTGAGGGAGGGCGGCATCATCAAGGGCGGCATCATCAAGGTCGGCATCATCAAGGGCAGCGGCAGCAGGGGCGGCATCATCAAGGGTGGCGGCAGCAGGGGTGGCATCATCAATATGCGGCGGCAGCAGGGGCGGCGTCGGCAGGAGCAGGAAGACTTTTGGCCCTCCTAGCGACATCTGCCCTATCCTCTCAAAATAGATTTGGAGCTCGGGGGCAGGGGGGCGGTGTTGGAAGGCCACTCCTCTGGATTAAAGTTTATGAGGGCATTCCCAGCCGCCTCGAGAAACTGGATGTGGGACAACCTCCAAAAACGTCCGAAAAATACCCACAGTAGAGGATGTAGGCATTCTGGAGGGCCAACTGAAGGAGATATTTGAGGAGCTTCTGTGTCCACCTCCTGGTTCTCCTGGCGAAGGGATAATACTGGATGAGTTGATCAAAGAGATCAACTCCTCCCATGTGCCCATTGTAGTGCCCAATAACAGTAGGCTGTTGGACACGAAACTCCTCATACATAACCCGGCCCTGCCGACGTGTCCTCTTCCGCTGAATGATCTCTTCTTGTATGGGCTCATGATTCGTCGTAATCATGGGCACGAGTCGGACCCCCTTCCAACAGATGATGAAGACATCTCCCTTCCGCCGCCACTCTGTCTCTCCTCTTGCCAGATGTTGTGGGTGGCTAGCGAACCTCTTAAGGACATTCGGGGCCCCACGCACCAACTGAAGGGTACCACTGACGTGCACACCTGCTTCATAAAGTTCCTGGGCCAGGGATACCGAGTTATAATAATTATCCATAAACAGGTGGTATCCCTGGTTATGGAAACGATACACAAGACCGAAGACAGTGTCACGCAGCGTGGAGAAGACCCCAGAATACACCGAGAAGTCCACGACGTATCCAGAGTTGGATTCCGTAATAAAAAATAACTTCACACCATATTTCTTTGGCTTCTTTGGTTTGTACACTTTTATACTTAGATGCCCTTTGTATGGCATCATCCCCTCATCCAAAGAAAGGTTCTTGGAAGGAACCACGAGAAACTGGCACCGTTCACGAATGTAGTCCAACACTGGGCGGACTAAGATGAGGCGGTCGGGGTATAGCCCTTCTGTTGAAGGCGTTGAAATACCTGTCCAACGGCAGGAAACTATTGCGGGGCATAATGCCAGGCACATGGGCGTACTTAAAAAAAAATTCTGCTTCCAGTATTGCCTGACGTCGGCAGCAGGCATCATTCCAAAAAGAATGGGGAGCCCCAAAAAATGTGCCATGTCCGTGAGGTTGCAGCCCTGCCAGCGATACGACAACATCGTCTGCAGCTCCTCACGGCAGTACCGAGCGTAATCCGCTGTCTCTGCTACGAGGTATTCCAGCAATTCCTGCGTCAGGAAGAGCTGAATGAACCCCAGTGCAGTGAGAGGCAAAGGGACGGTCAGTCCAGGTGATGCCGTGAATGGGTGCATGTTAGGTGGGGTGGGGTCCTCCAACCACCCCTCATCACTTTCGGACGAACGGCCTTCACCCAAGCTGCCGCGATGTTGCGACCTTCTACAGGCCCGTGTGCGCACACACGCACGTGCGCGGGCACGACTTCGCACTCCCACCCTCCCCACTGGCCCATCTCCCTCACTTTCACCATCACTTTCTGTCTCGTCCCCACCAGCCACAATCGGTGCCTCCTCCTCCTCCTCAGACTCTCCCTCATACGCACTGAAACCACTAAATTCCAGTTCACTTTCCTGCTGTGGCTCCCGTACGGACATTGGGGGCAAGTACTCGTCATCGCTAACATCAGGCGTGATGTCCTCATCACTATATGACCAACTGCTATCGAAATGAGGACTTTCCACCTGCTCTCAATCGAGCTCCAACAAGTACTCATCAATGTCCTTTTGTTGGAGGCCTCCCAAATGCTTATGGATGCCCCTCCGGACACCCCGATGCTTCCTAGGGGTCATAAAAGGCACGGGATGTGATCCTTGGTCCCCTTCGGTCATACGTGGCCGCACAACACAGCTTTGAAAAGCTGGGTCACCTTGGGTGCTTGGTCCCTCTCCAGCATCCCAGTCTAAAACTCGCCTCACACGCTCACTACCGACAGGCAATATGCGCCTTTCACGGTCCTGACAACATTGGGACATCTCTGCAAACACTCGCCAAAGTTCTGCAAAACATGGGTGCGTCAAGAAATTGCTCTCCAATGATGCGCCGCTGATGCTTTGTAGTGCGGGAAGGAAGAAATTGGCGCATGCGCGGCTAGGTGACTCTTCTAAACTAAACAACAGCGTGATCCGTGAACTCCCAGCATCCCTCAAGGCGCGTGATTTAAAACCTTTCGCAAACTAGGCCTATAATTATTTTTCCGCGAACATTTAAAAAAACATTTTGTAGTCTACGTACCGTACGTCCACTCGGCACCCAACAGACAACTTTAGTCGACATATGGTGTGTCCAGTCGGCGTTTAAGGGTTAATAAATCCTCAGGTGTTCATGGGTTACTTAACATATTATGCCCTGTTATACATAATTATTTGCAACTGACAAGCTTCATATTAATTTTTATGGAAAATAGGTTATGAATAACTTTCCTACTCAATATAAAAAATATGATAAGATTTTCATTCGCTGATAGAATGTACTGTTTTTATTTTGCATGTAAGTTGTGTTAAAATGGATGTATATCCTGTTTCTTATTTGTTGTTATTAATTGTAGGCTTTGCTCCGACCTGGGAGGTTTGATCGTCATATTGTGATGGATCTTCCAAATCTAGTAGAAAGAAGGGAAATATTTGAACACCACTTGAAGAGTATTGTTTTGGAAAAACCTTCAACGTATTACTCACGACGTATGGCATCACTCACTTTAGGATTTAGTGGTGAGTCTGTTTTAAGTCCTTTAAGTATAAGTAATTACTTGGGACTCTCCCTACATTATGACCGCTCTTATTTGCAGTAATTTTAAGGTTAGGGAAAAATACATGAAACATACACAAAGTAAAAAGGGCTCCATAAGGCAGACCAATCAATACCAAAGAATTTTATCATAGTTGGTCTTGGCCAGAATAATGCCTTTCATTGGACAAAGCTACATAGCATTAAAGGACCTGATGCAAGAGGGCTCTTTCTCTTGCTTGCAGCATCTGCTCAGTTTCCCCATTCATTCTTCTCACATAGATGTGGCAGCAGCGCACAGGTTGGCCAAGATCTTCATTACTCTTTGGTCTTGTGAATCACTTATGCCCCAAACCGTGCTCGGGAATATTTTCAAATTTGTAGTGCCATGTTGACAAAATGTTGCAGTTATCTGCTGAGGAAAGTAATCAAGTAATCCCTTATGAAAAATGGTTCATTAAATTTTTTTTTTGTTATGCATAATTTTGTTTGCAGAGTAAAAAGGAAAATGAATGCTTAGTGTAACTTCTGAGCTATGAAATGGTAACCATGACTTGCAGTGTAAAACTAAGCTTACAGCTTAGTCTTAAATTTATTGTCCCCTGTTTCTTTTTATTAATAGTTAAGAAACATTTTAAATAAATTATGTACTATAGAAATTTCCCCAGTTATTGTTAATATCAGGTTTTTGTGTTGTGGAGAAATGGAAAATGTCTTTAGGCAGATATACTCTTAATGTTTATTATTCTGCCGGATAGTGACATCACAGCTTTGTATTTGATAGGAAATAAAATTTGGCTCATCCCAGTGGGACATAGCAGATACTTTCCAGTACTGGTTATTGATATTAAACTAATAGTTTCCATTATATATTAATTGGCAGTGTAATAACAGGAGACATAACAATCAAATCATTGCAATAGTTAAAGTTGCGGTGTAATGCAGTCTGATATGTTATGGATGGTACTTTATTGCTGATTTCACAGGCAAGTTTTCAGTTGCTTAGCAACACATCTCGTAGAGTATTATTTGTGTGATCAATAAAACATAAACACAGCATCAGTCAGTACAGTATAGCCTGTTTTTTATGATATTTTGATTTAGTTTTGTTAGGGTAGTGTTCGTTACAAAAATACCCTGGTCTACAACTGTCAGAAATACTCCTGAAACTCATATTGAACCTACAAGCGTGGACATGCTCTGGTAAAAAAAAAATATAGTACCTATTTAAACCTTTTCTCCCAATATAAGTTTATATAGGTTATATTTTAAATCAGATATGCTTAGCTACCCCCTTTTAGAATACCAGAGCTTTACAAGGCTGTACAGTAAACCCGCCGTATTCGCGTTCTCATGGTTCGCGGACTCACGCATTCGTAGGTTTCTCTGTGGAACATATCTAGCCATCATTCGCGGAAAATTTGCCCATTCGCGGTATTTTTCACTGAGAAATACTCACTAATTACTGTATTTTCATATAATTTTCATGAATAAATGCACTTTTTGTGATAAAACTAATAAAATACTCAGGTGTAAGCATTTTTACAGGGTTTTTCTTGGTTTAAGCTGTCAAAATGGGCAGTTCTAAGTGTTTTCAGAGGGGTTTTAAGCATTTGCGGATTTGACCTATTCGCGGGGGAGTGTGGGACACATCCCCCGCAAATACGGGGGTTTCACTGTATTTCTATTGTAATACCTTTAGGTCATGCATATCACCCATTATTGTGTTAGTTCCTTAATTAAATGTCAAGGTCACACATTTGTGTAACCCATTTCTGGATTCGACCTGTGTCACCCGGTGAAATATCCATTCAGCACATATTTCTAGGTATAAGTATTGCTAAAAATGCCAGAGAAAAAGCTAAATACAATGCCAGGGTTACGACCCCAAGTTCGAGCGCCATTTATAATGGTGTCGATATACACAAAGGGTGAGTGTTGCCACTGCCACAGGCCTCTGACCTATAGAGATCTCCAATCTCAAAATCCCGAAAAGTGAGGGGCCGTCACATACCTCACGCTCATCTCCCAGCCAACCAACACCTCAGCCGCCATCTTGGTATCATTCCAACTTAGCACGCTTTATAAACATCTCTGTGTTTTTCTTAGTGCTGCTTTTTTGTGGATTTTTCACCTGTACCATGTCATCTGTTCAAGATTTTGCTTCACCTAAGTTGAGTACCATCTTCTTTTGGTTTTTCTTATAGAGGCTTCTTATTTGACCTTTAATTTAGTAATTATCAGGTTAAATAACACGATGCAGCCGATAGCGGCGGCTTTCGCCTCGGCCATACTGGACCCTCAGTCTTCATATGGTTTTAGCAGGAAATTTCTGCTTGTCTCTTACACAATTATATATTTAATATACTCCTTTCATGGAGTTTTATTAGTGAATTACCCTTTCGCTGGTAGGGGTTGAGGAGCCCGTATCATGACTGATCTAGGCTAGAGATGGAGGCTTTTTCCCCTCCTGCCTTTCTGATCATAAATTCTCCTTTTCCCTGGTCCCCTTCCTCTGCCGGCGAGCGGGTACATTCTCCAAGATGGTACTGTTATGCTCATGATCTTTTCTGATGTGTACAGTGATGGATGACATGTAAATTTTTGGATTAATTTTATTTATGATTCAGCATTAGGGTCGGCCATTTTGGGTATCACCCACGTTCCACATATCGCGGGTTGTTTGGCCTTCTCTACAGCATGAGTCCTTTACGTATTATAAATATTCTGTGCATATATATATATATGTTTTTATATTTCACACATCATTTGGTTAACTTTTTATCTTAGTACTTTAAGTTAGATAGTTTCTTTGATTGGGTATTCTGGCCTAGCCTTCTCGACCGCTCTGTTATCGGTTTTGGAGAGCTAGGCTAGATAGGATAGGCTCTTTTCACGATTCTCATGCTTCCTAGCTCCCCCGACCAGGTCGTTTTGAGGCTTGGAGGGAGATGTTGGGTTGTTGAGGGAGTTCCTCGTTCTCTCTTGGCCCACCTGACCATGCCGTCATGTTTTCGGAAGGTGAAATTAGGCTTGTGAGACCCCCCCTCCCCTGTTTTAGCCTACCTGACCAGACCGTTAGGTTTTCGGAAGGTGAGGTTAGAATAGTGAGGGTCTCCTCAATGCATAGCCTCCCACCTGACCAGACTGTCGGCGTTGGAGGGTGTGGCCAGACCTTACGTGGATTCCCCCTCTCCCCTCCCCCTCCTGTCACACCTCTGCCAGCCTTCCTGTCCAAGTCAAAAAGTTTTGGCGTTGGAGGATGGTCTGGGATCAAAGGTTGCACAGACCTTTTCGTGTTGTTAGCCTAGCCCTTCCTTACCTATTTTTTAGCATTTGGCGTGTGACCTAGACTTCTCCCTGTGCGAGGGACGTCGATCACTTATGACGGGCACCCCGTGGGGAGTTTCTATTGGTGTCCAGAGGGTGTTACCCACCCATCTGGCCACCGCTTTTGTTTCCGCCACTCTGCTATTCCTTACCTATTCTTTAGCATTTGGCGTGTGACCTAGACTTCTCCCTGCGCGAGGGACGTCGATCACTTATGACCGGCACCCCGTGGGGAGTTTCTATCGGCGTCCAGAGAGTGTTACCCACCCATCTGGCCACTGCTTTTCGGTTTCCGCCACTCTGCTAGTGTTTCGTTTGTTCGCTTCCCTCAGTGTTAGCTGGAGCATCGAACACAGGCCCAGGGACGCTATCTTGACTTCCGCTAGGTTCATTCTCCGCTGGGTTAGTCAGGTCTCCCATTGTTCTTGTACATGTTACCACTCCGGTGGGTATGGTTTTCGGTTGGTTGGCGCTTTCCACTACCTGGTTCCCGCCACAGGCGTTGAGAGTTGAACCAGATTTGAGGACTCCTCTCCGCCTCCTCCGCCGCTACCATAGGTATGAGATAACGAGATTTCCGTGGCAATCAGGGCGGAGTATCATACACCAGCTTATCTTAAAAAGTACTCCTGTTTACATAATTAGTTGACCATTCCATAGCATATCTTTACCATACCGCTGCCGGATTCTTTCCGGCGGTGTTTATTTATTTATATTATATGATGCATGTTCCTAGGTTAAGGTGTACTATTACCGCCGGACCTACCCCGGCGGCCCTTAACTTTATGTTACTCATGTATTGTATATTGATTTTATACTGCCAGATTTATCTCCGGCGGGATTTGGATTGACTGTAAGCATGCTCCATCACCCATTATTAGGTTAAGGTATCCTATCCCCGTCGGACCTACTCCGGCGAGCCTTAACTAGCGATAAACATGTATCATCTGTCCGCTTACAGATGGTACGCTGTCAGGAGCCTGGGTGTATGGCGGTCCTCCAGCAACCCTGTGGCCATGAGGTGTGCCGCTCACACTCCGGCTGCGCGGTTCGCGTTGGGGACCTGATCGTCTGGCACCCAGTTGGTTGTGAGGTCTGCTACGCTCTGTACGAGCGAGTGATGGATGAGTTGGTAAGCTTCAAGTCTGCTAACCCTTAGTCTCCTTTTGACTTTAATGCCTATATTGATAGATACGGCGATTGGAGAATATTTCAGTGAGTCTTTCCTTTCTTTCAGTCTGACCGTAGTAACCACGACTCTTTGCTGTCGGCCCTCAAGATCTGGGTCAGCGGGTTTGGGAGGAACGTCGCGTCGGG
The DNA here is from genome assembly GCF_040412425.1 of Macrobrachium rosenbergii. Lineage (NCBI taxonomy): Eukaryota > Metazoa > Arthropoda > Malacostraca > Decapoda > Palaemonidae > Macrobrachium > Macrobrachium rosenbergii. Next base: position 46,432,657 of record NC_089781.1, read on the forward strand.
GAAGCCTTACGTCTTGTCAGAGGAGATTTGTAATCTCCTCTACCCCGGCGCCCGGATCTCAGCCGCAGTACCAGCGGAAGTAGCCGCCCCCTTGATCAAGTGGATCCGGGAGATGACGCAACCCTCCCAAGAAGACAACCTATGCGGAGAGGTGGCGGAAGAGGTGGCGGCCATCAACATGGAACCGATGAGCGTCAATCCGGACCACCAGGTAGAAGGTAGGGTGGTAAGTGAGGCAGGGGAGAATGAGTTTACCTAGTTCCCTTTTTGATTCTCCTTCTTCCTCTTCTTATTCCTTTCAAGGTTTTCCAAAGAATGCTTACCTTGAGGACAGGTCGAGGTCTATTGTCCCCAAGGTGAAAACCTTGAAAAAGAAGGACTTATCTAAGTCCTCTAGGCCTCAAAGGTCTAATCCATCAGCTCCCTCGAGGTCGTCACGGGCTCTTAGCCCAGTGGCGTCCACCAGCAAGGCTGCTCCCCCTGCCAAGGGGTCGAGATCCAGGGCAGTTAAGGCGAGTCCCCCTCAGCCTAACTTCGACCCTGAGGCCTTCGCGGAACTTCTTATGCAGAAGTTGGACAAGAAGGTCGAAGCCAGGATTAATGACCTTTCCTCCCAGCTCGTTTCGAGCTTAAAGACTTCTGGGGACTCTGTGAAGTCTTTAGCGGAGAGGATGCAGACCCAGGAGAGCTTGCTCTCCGGGTTTATGCGCTCCGGAGTAGCGGCACAGACTTACGCTGTTCTGGATGCCTCCAGTCTTCCTCCCTTCGATAAGGGGAATCCATGGCGTTTGGCTCTTCATGCTCCTCGGCATGAAGATACTCTGACCATCGAGGGCTTGGGTACGCGTCGGTTCTTTCCACCCGACCTGGTGCCTCCCTACCCAGGCTATGCCAGACTTACAGAGGAAACCTGGATCAGATCAGACAAGGTCCCGAAGGAGACAGTCATCTTCCCTAGGGACCAAGCCCAATCCACCTTGATGGGAGTCTGAAAATACTAAACTTACCCCCTTCAAGGGGACTTTCACTATGTTCTCGGTAGGTGATGCCATCCCTACCCCGTGCACGACTAAGATAGCACTGCTGACTAGTCAGGCGGGCATCGAGGGTAAGCCGCTACCTCAACTCCAGGAGACAGATCCCACCTCTCTTGTCTTCCCCGGAGATTCGGAATTTTGGCTGGGAGCTCCGGCCACGTTCACGGTGGGCAAACTCGACCCCGAGTGCGCCTCATCCCTCTTCAGTGAACAGCTTCCCAAGATTCCGGAGGCTCTTTTAAAGGCGGAATTTGAAGCTAGGTGCAGGTTGAGTCGCTCCCTGCATTCCTTGACTCTTACGGAGGCAACGGCGGTGACCTTCGCCGAAGAACCTCTGTTCCAGGTCCTAACCAAATCCCTGTTAGCGGGATTCCAGGCGGACCTGTATGATTTCGTAGTGGCGAGAATGAATTGCCGGAAACACATCTTTGCGGACGCCACTATAAGACACGAACCCAATAGACTCATGAAGAGTTCTATTTGGGGCTCTAATATCTTTCCGGAGGATGAGGTCAACAATGTTCTGGCAGAGGCAACCAGGGCAGATCAAAGCCTCCGCTCCCGCTGGGGTCTCCCCTTCAAAAGGAAGGCCACCGAGTCCGCCGGACCTCAAGCCAGGACAGGGAAAAGGTTCAGGAGGTACAAAAAGCCTCAAACTCAAACTATGCTCCAGGCTGTACCGGTCTCCCAGGTCAGTCAGCCTTCAACCTCGAAAGCCCAGCCTCAGCAACAGTTTGTGCTGATGCAGCCGGCTCAGCATACCCTTGCTTCTCCAACCTTCGTGGTGTCCCCGGCTTTCAACACTTCGTTTGAAAGCCAGGGGGCATTTCGGGGTTTCAATAGGAACGCGAGGGGAAGCAGAGCCAGAGCCTCCTTCAGAGGTAGGTTTGCGTCACGTTCCCTCTCATGAGGAAGAGGAGGCCGAGGTAGTAGAGGAGGCAAGCCCTCTCCCGCCCAACGAGTCTCCTCAGGTAGGCGGGAGGTTATATCTCTTTCGGGACCGTTGGACCTTCAGTCCGTGGGCCCACAGCATAGTTTCCAAAGGTTTGGGATGGAGCTGGAGCAGAGATCCTCCTCCGCCAGTCAGATTCCATCAGTCCCCATCCAAAGCCCTTCTGGACTTCGTAAAAGACCTGCTTCAAAAAGAGGCAATAAAGAAAGTGAGACACCTGAAATTTCAAGGAGACTGTTCAGCGTTCCCAAGAAAGGCTCCAGTCAGCAAAGAGTAATCCTAGACTTGTCTCGTCTCAATTTATACATTCAATGCGACAAGTTTCGCATGCTTACAATCTACAGGTGCGGACCCTACTTCCCGTGGAGCCATCACCACCTCTATAGATCTTTCAGACGCCTATTATCACGTCCCGATTGCGAAATTTCTCTCCTTACCTAGGGTTCAGACTAGGAAAACAAGCTTACTCGTTCACAGTCATGCCATTCGGGCTCAACATAGCGCCCAGAATCTTCACCAAACTGGCAGAAACAGTAGTCCAGCAACTACGGTCCCAGGGGATCATGTTAGCCGCATACCTGGACGATTGGATGATTTGGGCACCCAACGCCAAGGAATGTCGGAGAGCAACAGCCATAGTGATCAGCTTCCTGGAATCCCTAGGCTTTCAAATAAACAGGAAGAAATCCCGCCCTAGTTCGGAGGCTCGATTTCAATGGTTAGGAATCCAATGGGATCTGGACACACACAAACTGTCACTTCCACCAGCCAAAAGGAGGGAAATAGCCAAAGCTACCAGGCAGTTCCTCAAAAACAAAAAGCCTCTCATCATTGCCCAGGAAAGAGTCCTAGGTTCTCTTCAGTTCGCGTCAGTAACAGACCTGCTGCTGAAAGCCAAACTGAAAGATATAAACACGGTGTGGCGAAGACGAGCCAACAACAGATTCAGAGACAAGGTGTCCCTAATTCCGCTGGTGTTGAGGAAAAGGCTTCGACCGTGGTCAACAGTCAAGAGTTTGTCAAGGTCAGTGCCTCTCCAATTTCCCCCTCCATCATTGGTGATCCACACGGATGCTTCCCTGAGCAGGTGGGGAGGATATTCCCAACACAAGAAAGTTCAAGGAACGTGGTCCACTATGTTCCGCCAGTTCCATATCAACATTCTCGAAGCAATGACAGTATTTCTAACTCTGAAGAAACTACGTCCAACCAGACAGATTCATATCAGACTGGTACTGGACAGCGCAGTAGTTGTGCATTGCATAAACAGATGGGGCTCCAAGTCGAGCCGGATCAATCAAGTAATGATAGCAATTTTCTCCCTGGCAAGAAAACACTGTTGGTATTTGTCAGCTACCCATCTGGCAGGTGTCTGGAATGTCATTGCGGATTCTCTGTCCAGGACAACTCCGCTGGAGTCGGAATGGTTACTGGACAAAACATCATTCGAATGGATTTGTCGTCAGGTACCAGGTCTTCAGGTAGATCTGTTTGCCACAGAGAGCAACCACAAACTTCCATGTTATGTTGCTCCCAATCTAGACCCTCTTGCTCACTCCACAGATGCAATGTCAATAGATTGGAACAGGTGGCAAAGAATCTATCTGTTTCCACCAATAAACCTATTGATGAAAGTTTTACACAAGCTCAGATCATTCAAAGGTCAAGTAGCCCTGGTGGCACCCAACTGGCCGAAGAGCAATTGGTTTCCTCTACTTCTAGAGTTGAAACTCCGGTGCATACAAATCCCCAGGCCAAAGTTGACGCAAATAGTACAAACTCGGACTGTGTCAGCTTCCTCAAGAATTCTGAATGCCCTAGCTTTATGGACTTCATGAAATTTGCAGCTCAGAAAGATGCTAATATTGATCCTATTAATACACTGTTCATAGAATCAGACAAAAGGGAATCTACCCTCAGACAATATGACTCAGCAGTTAAAAAGTTAGCATTATTCCTGAGAGAATCTGAAGCTAAAGAGATGACCACGAACCTTGCAATCTCGTTCTTCAGGTCATTATTTGAGAAAGGACTGGCCTCTAGTACTATTACTACAGCAAAGTCGGCTTTAAGAAAGATATTTTTAATTAGCCTAATTCCTAGAGCATGTGCTCATCAGGTGCCAGACACTTTAATGAACTGTTCCGCTCGTTATTTTTAATTAGCCTAGCATCAGGTGCCAGAACTGTCCGCTCTCTCGAACCATGTTGATTTCCTCCCGTCAGGAGAAGTTCTATTATCCCCGGATCTCAAGTTTTTAGCTAAGAATGAAGATCCACAAGATAGATGGTCCCCTTGGAAGGTTATCCCCCTTCCACAGGATCTGTCCTTATGTCCAGTTACCACTTTAAAGGCTTATTTAGATAGAACTTCTAATATAATGTCTGGCCCTCTTTTTTGTTAGGAAAATGGAGGAACCATTTCCTTAAAGGCCATCAGGCAACAAATACTGTATTTTATAAAGCAAGCTAACCAGATTCAGTACCTAAGGTACATGATATCCAAGCAGTGGCCACCTCCACTAATTATTTTCATAATATGAATTTTGAAGATCTTAAAAAATATACGGGTTGGAAATCACCATCAGTATTCAAACGCCACTACCTTAAATCTCTAGAGGCCCTAAAATTTTCCACAGTGGCTGCAGGAAGTATTGTTCCTTCCGCCCTAGATTAGCCTGTGTAATCTTAGTTATCCTGTCCCTTTTTCTTTTCCCCTCTCTCCTCTCACCTACCTGCCTCGTTTACTCACCTTGCCGTCTATCTTTGCACTTTCTTTGTCAGGCCCCTGCTTCACAGCCTGACTCCATCCATGACCATGTTGCATATTGTTTTTATTCCCCTTTTTTAGCATTTAGTGTCTTGGTGTTAACTAAATTTTTGTGTCTGTTTTATGCCCTATATTATTAATCATGTCTTATTATTGCTTCTTTCCTATCACCCCCATCATTGGGTAATTAAAACTCAGTAATTTCCAGATCTTCCCTGGTTTTATTTATCTCCATTAAAGTTTTTGTTAGAGGGGCTCCACCAAGCTTTGTATGACGTTTCTCTGTTATGATTTCACCGGGTGACACAGGTCAATGAACCCAGAAAAGGGATTTTGACAAAGGTGGAAAAATCTTGGATTTCTGGGGAAGACCTGTGGATCATCCATAAAGTGACCCATCCCTGTTCTTCCTTCCCTTCCTGCAGTGGCATACCAAGCTTGGGGTTATGCTAACTTGGAATGATACCAAGATGGCGGCTGAGGTGTTGGTTGGCTGGGAGATGAGCGTGAGGTATGTGTCACCCCCTTCCTTCCCTCACTTTTCGGGATTTTGAGATTGGAGATCTCTATAGGGCAGAGGCCTGTGGCAGTGGCAACACTCACCCTTTGTGTATACCGACACCATTATAAATGGCACTCAAACTGGGGGTCGTAACCCTGGCATTGTATTTAGCTTTTTCTCTGGTATTTTTAGCAATACTTATACCTAGAAATATGTGCTGAATGGATATTTCACTGGGTAACACAGGTCTTCCCCCAGAAATAGATTTTTCCTTTGTCAAAATCCCTTTTTTAGGATATTTATGCAGGATAGAAATTGGTCTTTTATTTGTAAATATAATAAGGTTGTTGAACCTGGTAATGGCACCTCTAGTTTAAATAAGATTTAAAGGGATGATGCCAATAATTATATTATCACTACAAGAATGTCATCACTGAGTTTGTCTCTTACCCAGTTGTCACAGTTCTAGATGTGTACAGCACACATTTGACCATTTCTTATGATTTTTTTTTATCTTTCTTTACCTAAGAGCTGCTAAAAAACTAAATCTGAAGATTGCTTTCCCAACTGCAGACTGCATAATCCAGTTTGCTAGACCATATACTGTACCACCTTCCATAAACACACCTTTGCTGGTATGAAGTTGAGTTTAGGTAGTTTTTGGACGTGCAAAATAATCAACATACTCGTGGCAGCAAACCATGAAGGAAAGGTTTGATTTAGCTTAGCCCTTTGTGCCCCAGGTTTCAAAAGAAGTATAGGGTAGGAGAGTATATCTTACTGGCAGAGCTCTGGCAGAGAATATTCCTCTCTTTTTCCTAGCAAATTCCATGTCCTGACCAGTATGCCATAATACTGAGAATTCAAAGTCACCCTGTATGACTTCTCTGATGGAGATCGAGCCATATGGTGGGATAGCTGCCCAAACATTGGGCGGAGTGGACCACGCTGCTGAGCTTTTTCTCCTGATCCTGGAAGATCCAAGGCACAGACTTGTTTTCGTATGAGAGGGATCCCATGAAGGGATATCAAGGCTCTGACATTGAGGAGGGCCCTAATTAGGCCACCTTCCTCTCAGTGAAGCACTTATTTACCCATGCAGTAACCTGATGTTGAGTAGGATCCTAATTTGGCCACTCTCTTCTCCCTGAAGTACTTTTTTTTTTTTTACTAATGCAATAACCTGATGTTGAGGATGAACCATAGTAGGGTCCACCCTCCTACCCCTGAAGTTCATGCCCCCTTCAGGGACTGTGGTCCGTCTGTAGACTCTCAAGCCATTGCTGACCGGTGATAGTGGGGCTACCTGTGCCCAGTTTGCCCAAGCTAGTGGTCTCTAATAAGGAAATTCTGCCAGAGGCTTGTTAGAATTTCTGAACAAAATAATGTACTGTATTAGGGAAGCCCTCAGTACTGAGCACCACTGCATTAGAGGCACTGTTGAGGAATTCCAGTGAGAATTTTCAAAGCAGCTCTGAACACTGAGTTAGAGGTTATGTTCAAGACTTTTCAGAGTCCTCCAAAAAGAGACTAGAAAGTGTTCAAAAGGCAACTGTACAGGAATTAATCCTCACGAAAAACTTCAGGTCCTAGGAGCAAGCCAACAAAAAGCCCAAGGCCAAAGTGAAATTAAGTCTTGTCACTTAGATCCCTTTAGAGTCAGAAGACTCATGGAGGTATCATATTCTTCATAGTTTCAACTGGCTCTAATATCATGACCAGTTAGGACTATAAGCCTCCAAAGCCAGGAGATCAGTTACACCAATACCTACCCCTGATACTGGAACTGATAACCCTTGACATAATGTCTTGTTGTGTAGCCTTTCAACACACAAGAAATACCTGATCAGCAAAAGGAAATAATGATTAAGGTAAAATGTGTGAAATTTTTCAAATAGAGCTGCTTTTTCCCAGTATGGAATGGTGCCTCATTCCTCCTTCAGTAGGCAAGTAGAAACTGCAAAAGGAGATGGTCATCATCCCTGCTAGTATGGCAACAAAAGCCAATGACACAACCATTCCATTTCAATGAAAATTATGGTACTGTGCCTCCATAATGCTGGAGAACCAGTTCCCTCTTTGGGTAGCATCAGTTTTCTGCTGTTTCACTTCTGTAACAATTGATCATGTGGAGGCAGGATTTGAGAACTGCAATTACTGCGAAGTATAAGAGAATGGTAAAAATAAAGCAATTTATTTCCACTATCCTAATATCTGGCAACTCCAAAAAGGCATGGACAACACTTGCCCCTCATTTTGAATGGGAAAAGTTCCTATTTGATGTCCCTGTGGGCCAAATCCATACACTATTTTTGGAAGGAACTAAGAGGGGCCTCTAAGAGTCTTCTGAGACAGTTTTGGCTGAGGTCACAAAGACCTTTTTGCAAACCATTTGGGGGCCTTCCATGATTTCATGGATTTGCAATTTCAATGACTACTACTGCCCAACAACATTTTATTTCAAGTGAGACTTGAACTGCCTCTCTCAGTTTGAAATGAACATAACAACATCCCTGTTACTGTTCCATTCCACCCTTTCCTAAGGTTTTGGATAGGGAAGGGCAAGCAATTGGTATCACACAGAGAGTTTTCACAAAATTAGAATCAGTTACTGTCCAGAAACTCAGAAAAGAAAATATTCAGCTGGTAGCAAACCTAGATGATTAGCTAATCGAGGGCACTACCAAAGAAGAGTGCCCTTGAAACCTTTGAGTGGTAGTCAGCAGACTATGTTGAAATGGTTTCTTGATATTTCTTGATAACCTCACAACCAGTAGGCACTTTTTAGTTGGGAATTTGTTGGGATATCCTTTGCAATTGGTTTCTTCCTAGCCAGACTCAAATCTGATTAAAAAAGGATCTGCAAAGGTTCCTTACCAAGCATGAGTTTCCCCACAAAGTTAGGTAGTTGGGAAGATATTCTGTCTCTGGATCTACAGGAGAACCCTGCAAAATAAGTTAAACTGACTCCTCTGTCCATGTGGGTAGTAATACATACGGATAATTATACATATGGATGCCTACTAGACAGGATGGGGAAACCATTGGGATGATTGCCAGGGAGGTGTTGCATAAAGTTCCTGGAACTGATGGGTGTTATCCTTCCTCTCGGAAAATTGAAGCCTCCAAAGGGACCTACATTTTGATGGTCCTAGATATGATAGCAGTGACTTGTAGCAAGAGGTTGGGTTCCCACTCAGCTCCTTTCACTGCAGTCTTGCTGTTTTTTCTATGGATGGATCAGGCAAGGAAGAGGCACTTGTCAGTAATCCACCTCATGAGATCACTTAGATTAATAACAGACTGCCTGTCAAGGTGGCCAGCAGCCTCAACCAAGTGGATGTTAGACAAATTCCCATTTCAAATAATTGCTAACATGCTTTCTATATCCAGAATTGGACCTGTTTGCTACACACGAGAACCATCAACTAAAAGTGTATGCATATCTAAACTAGGACTGTCAGGTAATAGCAAGATGTGCAATTCTACAAGAATGGAACACATGAAAGTCATTCTACCTTTTCTTCTATTTTCTCAGATTTAAAAGGTTTTGAACAAACTGCTAACTTTCACTGGAACGACATACCTAGTGGGGCCAGATTAGCCAAAGAGTCATTGTTTTCTAGTGCTTCAACAACAGACAAGAAAATCAGTGATAATGTTGTCCTCCTTTTCTATCCCAGACAGGAGGAGGCATAGTATTCTAAGCATCCTCCTTTCTGAGCCATGGTCTTTAAGTATACATTTTAAAATCTAGTCTTCCATGAAGATCATTTATGTAACATTGCTTTGTGGCGGGATTTAAAATCACAAAAAAACAGTACACAACACTCATACACCGAACATATAACCACATACAATACTCACTATGATCCTCGGTTGCTGGGAGATGGTTGAGGGTGTCCACGGTCATAACACAGTAGACAAAATTACACAAACAAAACTGGAAAACAGACTTCCAACCAAAAAAACGAGCAAAAAGAAAGAGACACATGCACAGACAACAATGACATCCAACAGAAAACACTCGACTCACGGAACATACAATAATCTACCATCAATGTCCGCCTTGCACAGAACTCAGCTCAAGACTCAAAACTCACTCTAAAACCGAAAAATCCTTCACATATTCCACAGACAGACAGCACCGTAAACAAACTAACGACCTCATCCCTCTTCCAACAACCGAAGCACTCACTAACGACAATTACACTCTCTCTCTCTCTCTCTCTCTCTCTCTCTCTCTCTCTCTCTCTCTCTCTCTCTCTCTCTCTCTCTCTCTCTCTCTCTCTCTCTCTCTCTCTCTCTCTCACAAAACGTTGGGTAATGCTAAATAAAAACAAATTTATTCATCCCTCTATATTTCTCCCCCTTTTTAGCATTTCCCAACCAACACCTTTCACACCTCTTTCAAATCGCCTTACACAACACCCACGGATGCTCACTAGCAGGTCCTCTAGATCGCGTTCGCGGGCACGCAGTCATTCTCTCAGAATCATTCTCTCTTCTAGCAACATTCAAACTCACATCTTCTCCTCCATTCTCTCTCAGATTCACGCTATCTTCTTCACTATTACCACTCTCAATTTCATCCACAATCTCATCTATACCCTCTAACTCGTTCCCAAATACCTCCCCAATTCTTCAACTAACCCATCCCATTCGCTCATTGACCTTTCCAATTCTTGCAACGATTCATTCATGCTTTCAATCACTCGTATATTACTGCTACGCTCTCTTACTCTTACACTTTCGCTCACCTCCAACCGTTCACTAACCCCTACACGTTCAGTCAACTCAGTTATATCAAACCCGCATATGCTATATGTTCTATCCATACCATCCCATTCATCCGTATTACACGCTTTATCACTCATTTCCACTTTGGCACTCACACCCCTATCACACAACCTAAGACCATTCAATTTACTTACGTTCTTCCCTTTCTTACGTTTTCTACCATACTCTATCAAAACAAATTGCTGATCCTCATGCAACAACCCCTCACGTACGTGCATCACACACACCGCTTGCATCCTGGAGGATCCACCCATTTGAACCCCCTTCACACTCAGTTTCCCGAATTCGCTGTCACAGTCACCCTCTTTCGTCTACATACACTTGATACATGCCCTTCCATTCCACATTCGACACACTTCGCTCTCGGTTCTGAACACATTCTCGCATAATGCCCATTCTTACCACAGTTGCCACATATTACATTCACTCGGGTACCCTACAACCATTAGCAATATGACCCACCTGTCCGCACCTGTAGCATTTAACCCCCTATCTTTCGTACACTCCTTACTACCAATGTCCCGGTTGCCCACACCGAAACACACTCCCAAAGCCCACCTACACTCATTCTTTGTATGTCCTTCCTTTCCACATCTAAAACACTTCGCTAGACTTCCACTCACCGACCTTCCCCTTTGTACACTACTATCCCTAACCCGTCCAACCCGTTGTTCCCTTACAAACCCATCATTCATCCTCACTGGCACCTCCACATTACTTGCTCTTACACTCCTATCTATTACACTATCGGCCATTCTCATTGGGCCCCTCAACACTGCATCCCTAAAGCTTCTGAACTCTGGTACTCTCTCATCTACCCCAGCCCTTACACTTACACTTCTGCTCTCTTTTATAACCCTGTCAAGCTCATAATCTTCTACAATTTCAAAATTTCTCCCCAAGTCAACCTTTCATTCGTCCATCTTTTCTTCTCCTTCCGCTTCAAGTTCACAAATTCTCTAACTCCATCTGGCACTGTCCCTAACAACTTCCGTACTAACTCCTTACATTCATCTATCCCATCATCCCCAAACTTCTTCCTTGCCAACGTCTCCAGCCTACAAGCATATAGTGACAAGGTTTCCCCAGCTTTCATTCTTGCCTCATCAAATTCATTCTTCCTCTTATACTTAACACTCGCTTTCATACGCCTCGCTTGCTCAACTAGTCTAGCTTTCACCTTGTCATACTCAACATCTCCCACACTCATAATAACCCTATACATATCAAGCAAAAACCCAGTCAAATATTCTCCTAATTCTCGTGCCCACACTCTCTTACTTTCCCCATACAGGCGGTCCTGGTTTATGAACCTTTTGCATAACTCGTCGTAAAGAAAATCAAAATCGTCAAAAATCATAAGAAAACCTTATTTTTAATGCTCTGGGTGCATTGAAAACGATAAACTCATTATTATTGAGTTTTACATAAAAAAACTTTCAAATTATGATTATTCTGCCGTTTTGGGGCCATATTTCTTCCGTCATCATACATAGCCTTTCTCAACATCGTTCTAATTTCTGATGAATATATTTGAAAAGCGTTCGAACGTCGTAGCGGAACCGTCTTTCTGCCTGTACTTATCCTGACAAAACCTTTCATACTCCAAAGAAATCATGCACATCCCTACTTCCATACTCATTATACCTTTCATCTTCACATACATAGCCTTTCTCACTTCTTTCTCTTTCCCTCACTTTCTTTTCATCTGTCCTTTCATACCCTTTTCCGATCAAAGAGTCCACTTCACCTTACCATTACACTCTTCTTCCCCCTCTTTTTATCCACTTTTATCCACTCACCTCCATCCACCTCTTTCACTACTGCCTTCACCCTCTCCCTTCTTTCCTGCCTTTCCCACTTCCTTACCCTTTCCCTTCTTCCCTTTTTCTTCCCCTGACTTATCCTTACTTTCCCTCTGTTCCTTCCCTTGCTTTTCATTCCCCTTTTCCTTACCCTGCCTCTCATTCTCTCGTTTCTTACTTCCTATTTCTACATCACTTTCATCACTCACGCTTCCATTCACTTCTTCCTCCTTTTCTTTCTCTCTTGCCCCTTCACACGTTCCAGAGGACCTGCCTCCAACAGCCCCTTCTCCAAAAACACCCTTGAACATACCTTTCATCATTTCTTCCACACTTTTCATCATTCCTCCAACTTTTTATCCACCCTCTCTTCCATTCTCTTCTTCTTCTGACTCTTTCATCTCCCCTTTCATTTCTTCTTTTGCACTTCTTAGCATTCCCCCATCTCCTCCAACTGACTCCTCAATCTCTCATTCTCACCCCTCAACCACGTATTCTCCTCTCTCAACCTCACCAGTTCCTCTTCCATCTTTCTCTTCAGTCACACTACCAGCCACCAATCTCAGTTGCAGCTGCAATACCAGCTGCCCCACGTTGGGCACCAAATATTATGTGGCGGGATTTAAAATCACAAAAAAAACAGTACACAACAGTCATACACCGAACATATAACCACATACAATACTCACTATGATCCTCGGTTGCTGGGAGATGGTTGAGGGTGTCCACGGTCGCCAACACAGTAGACAAAATTACACAAACAAAACCGGAAAACAGACTTCCAACCAAAAAAACAAGCAAAAAGAAAGAGACACATGCACAGACAACAATGACATCCAACAGAAAACACTCGACTCACGGAACATACAAACCCTACCATCAATGTCCAGCCTTGCACAGAACTCAGCTCAAGACTCAAAACTCACTCTAAAACCAAAAAATCCTTCACACATTCCACAGACAGACAGCGCCGTAAACAAACTAACGACCTCATCCCTCTTCCAACAACCGAAGCACTCACTAACGACAATTACTCTCTCTCTCTCTCTCTTTTCTACGTTGGGAAATGCTAAATAAAAACAAATTTATTCATCCCTCTATAGCTTTGAGGACAAAGACTATGTTTTCATCCTTCCAGCAGTACTAGTCCATATGTAAAGTTATGATTGAAACAGTTTACAAATGTGAGGACATTATCAATTATGTTATACAAAGGTGCATTATCAAAGCTCTTGCTTTTAGTATGTAGCATTGATTCAAATACAGTATTTAATTCCCTTCTCTGGGCCTTTGTACTGCAAAGATCAGCTCCTTCTAAACTGCCAGTTATTGGGTACATGATAAGGTTCTTTGACCCATGTTGTCTCAATTCAGTAATCCTAATGCTACTATAACTCATTGCTCCAAAAGTTGGTCTTATTCATCACCATGGCATCGTGGCTCTTTTAGATGGGGACAATGTTTCATCACCCACACACCTAGCCATCACTGATGTTTCCTGGCTTGTCATTTCTGTGAAATATCTTCAACTTCTTAAGTATTTCAGTTATTCTCTGTAAGGATGAATGCAGGACTTCAATTTTTTATGTATCCCTTACAAAGGAGTTAGGAAAAGACGAGTTCTTGAAAAGAGATGTATTTTCTATAGAGCTGAGACAGACACTGATTTAAAATTCAGCAGCCTAACGGCTGTAGGCATGACGTAATGAAGACGTCACTACAATAACAGAAAATAGAGTTGATTCACTACAATAACAGAAAATAGAGTTGATTATAAGTTAAACTAAACTAAAGCAATATACAACATTTGCTCCTCTCTAAATGGAAACACAAAATAAAACAATATGCTCCTCTCTAAATGAAAACACAAAATAAAACAGTATTATAATGGAAGAATAACCTTGGCAATCATTAACACTGAGCACACGCCATAATATCTCTAATATTCGTCATAACCATAACATATCACAGGTTTTCTATTTCTAGCTGAGCGCCTGATAGGAGGCACATCTGCTACCAGAATACCACTAGAGACCCTAATAGTTGGTACACTTATGTTATTGTGAGGCGAAACATTGATAGGGGACCCAACAAAAATATAAGGCTGCATTATTGGTTGATGAGAAGGTAATTCATTATAAGATGATAAACAACTGGACTCATTACTGATGCTTTTCTTTTGTTATGAACCTACGGTTGACAATAGTTGATTACAGTGTCGTTTCCATATGACATCTAATTCCTGAAGATGAACATTATACACATTTACACCTAATTTCTGAACAATTGTACCATGGAGCCATTTCGGACCATCTTTCAAGTTAAGTGCCAGAACTTTATCACCTACCTCAAATTGATATATTTGTTTGAATTCACTAGAAGGTTTATTAGCAACATATTTAGGGTTTATTCTATCTTTGACCGATACAAACTTTCTATTATTCAAGGACACTGATGAGGGAATGTTAGTAACAGAATGTGGAACGGTACGATAATGGAATAAAACTTGAGCTAAGCGTGTTTTGAATGATTTACAACCCTTACCCCCCTCTCCGCTTGACCATTACTTGATGGTGAATAGGGAGGAGGAGTTATATAAATAATGCCAATATTCTCCAGAAACTGTTTAAATTTATTGTTAGTGAAACACGAAGCATTATCTGATACGAGTGTGTCACACAACCCATTACATGAAAACACCAAACGCAAGGCATCAATTGTTTCATTTGTACTGTGCACTATTTCCACTTCCATATATTTACTAAGTGCATCCACAACAATAAGACATGTATGAGATTCATAGAAAAAATGGTCTATATGAACACGAGACCAAGGCCTCAGTGGAGTAGGCCACATTACATGTTGATTCTTACTTGGTCTTGCTTGAACAGACTGACACAACTCACAATTTTTAACCAGCCTTCCAACATCATGATCAATGTTAGGGTACCAGATAAGAGAGCGCACCAAAGATTTCATACTACATATTCCTGGATGGCCTACATGAAATTTCTGTAATACCACTTGGCGTAAAGAATGAGGAATTAAAACACAAGTCTGATACAGAATGCAGCCTTTCATAATAGACATATCCTTCAGAACGTTCTTATTTGGCAATAAGTTAGACTTAGCATTGGCAGGAACACCATATTTTATACAGTGTTTCAATTCAGATAAACTTTCATCCTTATCTGTCTCCTTTTGAATTTCAACACAGGTTATATTCATATCAGAGAGGGAATTTACAGTAAAGATTAGTTCACATGGCTCACAATCATGACCAGGCAGTCTACTTAAACAATCACTGTTGACATTATCTGTGCCTTTTGAATATTCAAAACAATAATTAAACTGAGCTAGTCTTAGATACCAACACTGTAACCTAGCAGAACATGTGAAAGGTACTCCTGCTGTATGGAAGAACAGTTTACGCAAAGGTTGTTGATCATTCCTAATGATGAGTTTTGAACCAAGAAGAAATTCTTTGAATTTTTCACACCCAAACACCACAGACAATGCTTCTCTTTCAAGATTTGAGTAATTACGTTCCGCATTGTTCAGAGTACGGGACGCAAATTTTACAGGGAGCCACTGAGAGTACATATCTTACGTTGCATCAGTACAGCAGCAATCCCATATCCTGGACTGTCTGTTTCCAACAAGGTTTCATAACCTGTAGAACCCTGTGAGATGTGAACAATAACTTAACGGTATCAAAGCACTTCTGTTGTTCTTGATTCCATACAAATCTTGCATTTTTACGCAATAATTTATACAATGGGGCGAACTCCTCAGTGAATTTAGGAATAAACCGTTTATAATAGTTACAAAGTCCCAAGAATGATTTCAATTGCTTCAAGTCTTTGGGTGCAGGGACATCAACAATGGAATGCACTTTTCCAGGGTCAGTATGCACCCCCGTACTATTGAAAATATGCCCTAAATAATGCACCTCATGTGTAAAAAAGGAACATTTATTGTTATTTAACTATGATACCAGCATCCTGAAGAGTATTTAATACTCTCCTTAAGGTAACAGTATGCTCATCAACATTTTGTGACCATAAGTCACATTTACATAAGTTTCTCCACGTAACTTTATAGCATTTCCACTGTATCCACGAACATGGTGTTTTGTTGGAGAAATAACAACACCTGCTCTGGCTGCATCACTTTGACATACAGTATTGTAGAAACATGAATTCCACTATCAATTTCAAAATCGACTTTCTGATTGTTAATAAAGCAGCTCAACACATATGGTGAATCAGACATAGGCACAGTGGAGTTTATTCTAAACAAGAATTTACCCTTCGTTGAGAGCATTCACAGCTGTCTTCTGCCTCATTAACATCCGTCTGGTCCCAGCACGCCATCCCCTTATGCTGCATTGCCACATCTCCCTGGGTCGTTTCCGCATCCCTTGGAGTTGCTTCGGAGACCGCATGTGACGACTTTGCAGTGGATATGCAACACCTAGCATGGTGTCCAGTTTTCTGGCATTTACTGCATTTCAATTTCATGGCAAAACAATCATTAGCAAAAAGTTTTGCTTGCTGACCACACCTGATGCAAACATATGAAGTAGGAACCTTTTTAATACCTGTAGGCCTATGTTCAGTAACTTTATAGCTTGTCTGATGACTGCAGTCTGGCTTTATATCCTGGGCATCAGCAGAAAATGTTGCCAGCAGTTTCGCCTTCTCAATACGCTCGTTAAATGACTTGTTTTCACAGTCTTGTAACAAACCACTCAGAATAATTGCAGACCTTAAGCCACTCACAAATGCATCTCGCAGAGACCTATCCCGACAACAATCCTTATAATTGCAATTTGAACACAAGTCATTTAATGCACAGGCATAGTTTTCAATAGATTCATCAGGAAGTTGTTTCCTATTCAGGAATTGTACCGTTGCACCTATCACACTCTTTTTAACCTCATACTGAGCAATTAGCTTTTCTTTGATATTTTCATATGTGGCATCTGACAGTTTCACTGGTTTAAGTCTCTGCTGGACATCAGTAACGACATTTACAGGAAGAGATTTTACCAAAATACTAACCTTCTTAGTACTGTCGTCTCCAGCTTGCTGCAACAAATCAGCAGATTGAACTGTGAATCGTTCAAGAAACTCCATTACAGTTTCTAAGCTAGGATTGAATGCTGGACACTGTGTAGCCATGTTTAATAAATTTACTTTTACCGTTGTATTCCTCGTCGCCAATTGAAATATCTTCAACTTCTTAAGTATTTCAGTTATTCTCTGTAAGGATGAATGCAGGACTTCAATTTATTATGTATCCCTTACAAAGGAGTTAGGAAAAGAAAAGTGCTTGAAAAGAGATGTATTCTCTATAGAGCTGAGACAGACACTGATTTAAAATTCAGTGGCCTAACGGCCGTAGGCATGACATAATGAAGACGTCATTACAATAACAGAAAATAGAGTTGATTATAAGTTAAACTAAACTAAAGCAATATACAACATTCTGTCTTAGAATGAGAAACTGACAGGTGACGACTTGGCCTAGCTCCTGATTAAAAATTACCAAGGGTTCAGATTAGAAAATGCTCCATGGTAATGTAATAGAATTTACTACAGACCTCCTTCTATTCAGGATACCCATTAGGGTTTGACAATGATGGCTAGGAAAATCAAGGACCTGTATATGTTTTATTCTGTGCAGTTCTAAAGTCACATACCCAATTATGCTGGGTTGGGTTACAGGATTATTGTGCCCCATCTCCAGTCAAATCCTGAGTTACCACAGCATCAAGGAGGCCCTTACCTTTCAGCTAAGATGCATATATGTGGCTAGGACTTGCTATACCACCTATTAACACAGTGTAGTGAAACTCACTTGATGTTATGGCAGCAGTGTTCAAGGAACAACCATTCTTATGTCCTCATAAACTGGTAGACTTCTTTAAAAGCAATTTCTCCAAAGAAAGCCAGCAGTGCACCCACCCTTTTCCAATTAGGGACACTAAAACAATGCACAGGCCCTGCAGAGAGAGTGGCTTGTTTGTGATTGTGTTAGAAAAACGATTGTGGAACTCCCATGAGTTCCCATAAAAGAAAAAGGGATTTCTTCTTGACCAGAAATGACAGGCCAGGAGACAACAGTGAAGGCTAGGTTTGTGGATGATGAGATGTCCCCATCTAATAATAAGCTATTCATGCACACTGCAAAAGAGAGAGAGAGGGAGAAATGAGCAATTGAACATGTTGCCAACATCTATGAAAACTTTCGTGATGAAATTTGCATTGTAAATATTTTAGGTGTCATGCATCAATATGGTACATCACTGGCATAAAATTTATATATTTTTTATAACACAGTCGCTTGTTTCGTCCTCCAGGAGTTACTCCCCATGGTGTGCCAGCACTCCATGTTGACTAAACTAGTATCAGAGAAATATTTTTTAGCCTGGTCTTGTAGCCGGGCATTGTGTCGTAATGAAAACACTGTGACACGTGATACTGTAGAGTATAATGGACCCAAAGATAGGGCATTTTCCCTTATCTTCAGCAAAGCTGAACCCAGTTTTTCCTACGTCAAAAACTGCAAGAAGTGACTATTGCGCATGCACATCTGCCATCTTGTTTACGACCAGGGCAGGCAAAAGACCTGCTACATTACCCTCTGCTAGTTGAAACTGTGTGCACAAAGTTTCAGTGCTCCTCACAAAATCACTTTGATTTCAAATTTTTTCATTGGCAAGAATCAAGGAAACATCTAAACTTGAAAGTTAAGTGCATATTTTTCAGCTCCAGTTAAAAATTGTTACTTTAAACTGTGGAACAAGTGTTTTTGTGTATGGAAGCCGGAAACCGGACTGTGTTTTCCGAGCACATGGTCAGTGCTCTCTCACAATCTCTGTTTTTCGAGCACATGGTCGGTGCTATCCCATGATCTCTGTTCTTTGCGAAAGCCCCCAAAAATTTGAATTTTTTATCATTCTATTTAGAAGTTTTAGCCAAAGGAATGTTCCACAATTTATTGTTAATTTAGATAATGCTTTCAGATAACGATGTCTACAATAGCCTAAGCGGTAGCCTACATGAGATGGTAGCCTAACAAATTCAGTGTGAATAATTTAACTATAGTAGAAGTTGTCTATAGCCTATAACCTAGGATTACATATCCTAAAGGTAATTTAAATAACCTGGATTAGGTAGTAACCTAAATTAATGTAAGTAAGAACTTTTTAAGACATATTCCAGATTTGGCAGTATCCTAGATTAGAGTAAGTGATAGCCTAGCTATAAGATTATACATTATTGGGTTACTATTTTATATAGTAGATCAAATAACCTAGGATTGGTTTTATATAGCCTATACATTTAAGTGTGATCTATAAAAATCTGGATTAGGAAATAGCCTATACTAGGCTAAGAAAGAACAAATAAGCCTAGGAGTACATGTAAACAGTATTCTAGGATCAATAACACTGGTAAGGTCTTATGAAGCCTATACCCTTGCAGGTGATATGAACCTAGAACAGGCAGTAGCCAAACCAGATTAAGTAGAAATCCCTTTCTAAGGAAATATTCCTACTGTTAATTTAGAAACAGCGTGGCCTGGTATCAAACAAAAGGGTAGTTTCGGCTACATAAAACAAAAAACCAGATTATAAGAAGATTTTTTTATAGCGTAGTCGCTTGTTTTGTCCTCAAGGAGTTACCTTCCATGGTCTACCAGAGCTCCATGGTGACCAAACTAATATCAAAGAATTCTCTTCTAGTGGGTCTTTTTTGACAGGTATTGTGTCGTAATGATTAACATTGTAACACGTGATAGAGTATGTAATGGACTCAAAGATAAGAGGGCACTTTCCCTTATCTTCAGCGAAGCTGAACTCAGTTTTTCCAACGTCAAAAGAACCTGCAAGAAAGAGAAGTGACTATTGCGTGTGTGCATCCACCCTCTTGTTTACAACTGGGCTGTTAAAGACCAAGGAGATTAACTCTCTTTGGTCTATAGCGAACGGTTCACGTCATTACCAGTGCTCTGAAAAAATTCTACTTTTTTCTCAGATTTCATTATCGAGGATCATGGAAACTTCAAAAATAGCAAGATAAGTGCTTAATAATAAGTTTTACAAAAAGTTTTAGTTTTAAACTTTTGAAATTGATAATTTTGTCATAAGAGCCAGAACCCAGTTCATTTATTGCTAGCCTACCTAGTTTTGTAAAGCAAAAATTGTTTTAAATTCTAACTAAATGTTTTAACTAAAAGAAATATTACACAACTTATCATTAATATAGAAAATCCTTTCAGATTATATGATGTCTACAATAATCTAGGCAGTAAGTGAGAATAATTTAGTGGATGTTGCCTGTAGCATATGTCCTAGGATTACGTATCCATAAGTGGCCTAGCTTAGACCGAGGACCTAGGATCAGATAGTAACAATATCTGGGCAAAATAAATCGATAGCCTAACAATAAGGCTACATATTAGTATAATTTTTTTTCCCGTTATGTAAGTGTTATGAACCACTTTTTGGTTCTACAGGTTCCATTAGACAAAATTAGTCATATGGGACTGGAATGGCTGGAGGGACCGGGGACGAGCCAGAGGAGGATGTAAAATAAATGCCAAAAATACCTTAAGTCTAATTTATTATACATAAATGTATATACTTACAAGTGAGCGCAGGTTTTAGGTGGCAAAAAGACAATAAATGATCATTAACATATAACATTAAAGCACCAACAAATGACCATTAAACAATTTACAGTAGTCAACAGACAGAATCATAAACATTTATAAATGAAATAAAATCTTAACAGCAGCTTTCATAAATCAATGAACAACAAAATGCAAACAGCAAATTTCCAGAGCCATACACTTGCTCTACACCATTTTAAATAATAATGAAATGAACAATCATAACCAATAATACATATTTAATTAAATCAATATAAATTACAAAGATAGGCAGCATAACCATAATGGTGACCTAATCACCAAAGCAGCACAAAACAAAAACAGATGAATTCCGAAGAATTGTCGAGGCAGTCTTTTACCGCCAACCAGGATAAACATAGGAAGATGAAATTGGTCAAATTATCACACAGCAATTAGCTGTTAAAACAGGAACACATCCTCAGCACAGATAAATTCGCAGACTTGTTGAAATATCCTCTCGCTGCAACTATTGAAGTCAAAACACAGACGTGAAGGTCCCCATCTTCCCGTCGAAGTAAACAGGTCCATTACACCTGTTACTCAACAAAGTGACTTCCCGCTGCTCTATCAGAACACACTGCTGTTGCTTTCTTGGCTGAGTGTCGCCAAGAACCGATCTGTCTGACACCCAAAACCTGACTCCCGTTGTCACTCACACCATGACAGACGAAAACTCGCCAACCTGACGAAAATACTGGAGAGCAGGAGAAACAAGGAAACTACCTTAGCAAGATTGTTTCAGTAAAGAAACGACCGAACCTGACAGTAAGCCTGTGCACTGAAGCATGAGCTAAATAATCCAGAAGTAGCCTAAGCATTGCCTTATATCAAGGTACAGTAAGTGATAACTTTTACGAAACATCCCATTTTTGGACTAAATTGTTAGTGTAGACCATCTAACCTAGGACTAGATGAAATCGAAATCTGTGCTTGATAAGATGGTAACCTAGCCTTAAGGCTACATACTAAGGTAGGCTAGTTGTGTTTTTTATGTAACCCATACCCTTAAGTGTGAATTAAATAATCCAGATTAGGTAGTAGTCTAGATCAGAGTAAGTTATAGCTTGGCTATAAGGTTACACATTAGTGAGTTACTGTTATATATAGTAGACCAAATAGCCTAGGATTGGATATAAACAACAACCTGGGTTAGACAAAAAATAGTAGCCTAACTGTAAGGTTACATATTAGTAAGTTTTCTGTTTTCTGTCTTTCTGACAGAACTCCAGCAGCAGATATTTAACCCTTTCTCTGAACAACATCAGTGTTTGGTCCAAAACCCAGTAACATCAGTCATCAATACCTTCGAGGTTAATCCCGCGGAGGAAGTAGAGGAATCTGTACATGGGGTTGACATTCTTATTAAACAATATGAAATGCACATTGCCATTGAAACAGCCCTGTTGAACCCTGAAGGCTCAGGGACACAAATTTTAGCTAGCCAGGGGAGAAACCTTCCAAAAGGAATTCTATTCCCCATGCAGCTATCATTGCTGAGTAGGACCTTTCCCCCAAAAGGGATACTGGGATCCACCTAACTCAGACTGAAATTACTACATTTTTGGAGGGGTACAGTAACTTACCCAAGACATCTGCCCCTTGATTAACAGGCAGTGACAGTTCAGTTGCTGAAGTTCAGTTACATTGTGCAAGCTCCCCCAAAAGGGATACACAGTTTGAGGTATTTGATCAATTCCTTAAGGAAATTAAGTACCATCAAAGATGCCCTTGCCACTAACGACAATATATAAGAGACATGAAGCATGGTTCCGAAAAGAAAAGTAAGTCAGCCATGTACACCCCAAAGTGTAAAAGTACTACATCCTGTAACTGAAAAGTGAGTGTGGATACAAATCCTTCCCAAACAAGGGCTAGAATTCCAACTGGAAACAACAAAATGGTCAGCTCGGAATACAGAACTTCAGATCAAAACATAAAAGGGGCTCCAGTACTCACCCCTGATGATACTGATAATCCTTGGCGAGACGCCTCAATGTGCATTTTCTGTCTCGATGGCAAGTACGTAATTAATGAGAGAAAAATTATGATTGAAGTTGTACATGTAGAATTTCCAAACGGCAGCATTCCCTAATACAGAATGGCACTTGGTACCATCTTCACCAAACATGGAGAAACCACTAACAGAAATGATTTTCTTACCTGTGCCCCTAGCATTAAAAGCTATAGAAATCACCCTTTACTAGGTCAGTAAAAAATGGATCTCTTCTTCCATTTTGTAGACCCAAGTTGCGCACCAAGTAGCCCCAGCCTTCTCTCCCTTCACTTTCAAAAATATTAATCATGTGAAGACAGATTTTTAGAATTTGTAGTGACTAAAAACAAGAGACAATGGCAGAATTAAAATAATCTTCCACAGTCATCCCAGTTTCAGAAAGTTCCACCAAGGAATGGGCAAAAGGGATTTTGACAAAGGAAAAATCTTTTTCTGAGGGAGGCCCTGTGTCACCCGGTAAAATTCCATACTAACATGAATTTCTAGGTATAAATATTGCTAAATATACCAGAGAAAAAAGCTTTCAGGAATGCTGGAGTTACTACCCCCAGATCGAGCATCTCCTAATGAAGATGTCGGTATAACCAAGGGTGAGTGAAGGATCACAACCACAGAGCCACGCTCGATAGACATCCCCATGTCAAGATCCCCGGGAAGAGCGAGGTGCCGTACCAGCGCCCACGCTCACCCGCCCGCCAAGCGGCGACTCCAGTGCCATCTGAACTCATTCCAGACTAGCACCACCCCCAGACTTGGCATGAGCAAGTAGGGGGGGCAAAACTGCTCCTGGGAGGGTCACCGGGTGACACGGGGCCTCCCTCAGAAATAGATTTTTCCTTTGTCAAAATCCCTTTTCTGAGTTCAGCCCCGTGTCAGCTGGTGAAATAGTGTCAGAGAATCATGCCAAGACTGCAAAGCTACAACAGAAAACAAAAGGTGATCAGAAGAAAAACACATGCTATGGAAAAATAGATTTAATTATGATATCTCATCAAGGAAAAATAGATTTAATTATGATATCTCATCAAGGAAAATTAGATTTAACAACAGGTAAGTACGGGTGGAACAACACACACCCAACATTATAAAGACACAATGAAAATGTAAACTTAATCTAAGAACAAAGTAGAATGACAAAAATACAATACAATTAGGGGTGGAATAAAGGGCCCCTACAACCTAATGGTATAAACAGTAAATATAAACTTAAATCTAAGAACAATGAGATATATACAAAACTAGGAATTGAGGTACATGAAGCAAAATAAAAACCGCTTCAGTACTTCTAACTTAATCTAAATCCACAGCATATCAAAACCAATCAACAAGACAAACAATAACCAGGTAATATCAGTATCGATTATGAGGAGCAAGGCAGTGAGGCATGATTGATCCAGAAAGGCAGGCAGAGAAATAAATGAGGCAGGCGAGGGGGGAAGGAAAGGGATTAAGGATAATTAAGGTGGGAGATGACACTCCCCACAGCCACTGTAGAAAATTTCAGAGCTTCTTGAGTGATTTTAAATAGTGGTGTTTAAACACTAGAGGTGATTTCCATCCTGTATACTTGGTAAGTTCAGCAAAATCCATATTATGAAAATAATTAGTAGAGGTAGCTACTGCACGGATATCATGAACCTTTGGGACTGAATCCGGGTTGGCTTGTTTAATAAAATACAGAATTTGCTGTCTTATAGCGTTCAACTGAAAGAGTTCCACCTTTTTCCCTGATAAAAAGAGGACCCGACTTATACTGTGGAGTTCTTTGTAGGTAAGACTTTAAGGTATGTACTGGACATAAGGACTGGTCCTGAGGAAGAGGCACCACCTTCCAGGGGACCACCTGTCCTGAGGGGTCTTCATTCTTAGCTAGGAACCTATGATCAGGGGAAAGGAGGACTTCTCCGGACGGGAGGAAATCAACATGATCATCACCTCTAGCGAGGCCGATAGCTCTGAAATTCTGGCACCTGAAGCCAAGCTAATCAGAAACAAGGTTTTCCTTAACAGATCCAGATACGAGCATTGTGAGTTATCAATGTCAGTGGCTAATTTCAAAACATCGTTGAGGAACCAGGTAACGGAATGTGGGCGTGTTACCGGCCTCAAACGGGCGCATGCTCTAGGGATGGAGGAGAAGTATGAATCTGTAAGGTCGATTTTGAAACCATACAAAAATACCTTCTTCAGGGCTGATTTAGCTGTAGTAATAGTGGCCGGGGCAAGGCCTTTTTCAAACAATGACCTAAAGAAAGTAACCGCTAGGTTAGTAGTCATAGTTTGAGCTCCAGATGCCTTTAAAAAGGATGCCAGTTTTTTGACTGCTGAATCATACTGTCTGAGAGTAAAATCTCTCTTATCAGATTCTAGAAACAAAATGTTGATGGGGTCAATGTTTGCTCCCTTTTTTGCAGCAAACTTTATAAAGTCCATAAAACCAGGGCATTCTGAATTCTTAAGGAAGCTGACACAGTCTTTGTTTGTACTACTTGGGTCAGTCTGGGTTTGGGTATCTGATGACACCGCAACTTGAGTTCCTGGAGCAGAGGGAACCAGTTGCTCTTCGGCCAATATGGAGCTACCAGAGCTAGTTGGCCGTTGAATGACCTGAGTTTGTGCAGTACTTTCAACAACATGTTTATTGGGGGAAACAAGTAGATCCTCTCCCAACAGTTCCAATCTATGGACATCGCATCCGTGGCGAAGGCATAGGGGTCCAGGTTGGGAGCCACGTAACAGGGAAGCTTGTGATTGTTCTCCGTGGCGAACAGATCCACTTGGAGTCCCGGAACCCGGCGGCAAATCCAATCGAACAACTCCCCGTCCAGAGACCACTCCGTCTCCAACGGAGTAGTCCTGGACAGGGAGTCCGCCACCACGTTCCGCACCCCCGCTAGGTGGGTGGCTGACAAATGCCAGCTGTGCTTGTTCGCCAAAGAGAAGATAGCTACCATCACCTGATTTGGAGCCGCCCCTGTTGATGCAATGAACCACCACGGCGCTGTCCAACACCAGCCTGATGTGAATCTGGCCGGCGGGGCGAAGTTTCTTGAGAGTTAGAAACACTGCCATAGCTTCCAAGGTGTTTATATGAAACTGTTGGAACATTGTAGACCATGTCCCTTGAACTTTTTGTTTTGGTGAGTACCCTCCCCAGCCGCTTAATGAAGCGTCCGTGTGGATTACCAACGCCGGAGGGGGAAATTGGAGTGGAACCGACTTCGACAGGCCACTGGCTGTGGACCATGGCCGGAGCCTTGTTTTCAAGATTCGTGGGATTGAAGAGACCCTGTCTCTGAGCCTGACATTGGCTCGTCTCTGCCACACTCTGTTTATATCTTTTAGTTTCACTTTCAAGAGCAGGTCCGTCACTGAGGTGAACTGAAGGGAGCCGAGAATTCTCTCTTGAGACCGGCGGGATGCTGCTTTGTCCTTCAAAAATTTCCTGGTAGCGGCGGCAATCTCCTTCCGCTTGGACGGCGGGAGAGATAGCCTGTACGAGGACAGGTCCCACTGGAGACCTAGCCACTGAAACCGGGATTCCGGAGTCAGGCGGGACTTCTCCCTGTTCAACTGAAAGCCTAACGACTCCAGGAACTTGATCACTATGGCTGTAGCCTTTCGGCACTCCTGAACTGTTGGAGCCCAGATTATCCAATCGTCCAGGTAAGCTGCCAGGGAGATCCCCCGGGACCGCAGTTGCTGAACGACTGTTTCCGCCAGTTTCGTAAAACTTCTGGGGGCTACATTGAGTCCGAAAGGCATGACTCTGAAGGAGTAGGCTTGTTTCCCGAGCTTGAAACCCAGGAAGGGAGAGAAGTTCCGCGCAACCGGGACGTGATAGCAAGTGTCTGAAAGATCGATAGAGGTGGTGACGGCTCCACGCGGTAGTAGAGTCCGTACTTGAGCCACCGTAAGCATGCGAAACTTGTCGCATCTTATGTAGCGATTTAGACGTGACAGATCTAGAATCACTCTTTGTTGATCGGAATCTTTCTTTGGAACAGTGAACAACCTGCCTTGAAATTTGAGGTGTCTTACTTCCTTTATTGCTCTCTTGTTGAGAAGCTCCATCACAAAATCCTGTAGGGTTTTGGAGGGGGGTTGGTAAAACCTGGTTAAGGGAGGGGGATCCTTGATCCAGCTCCAACCCAGACCTTTGGACACAATACTGTGTGCCCAGGGACTGAAGGACCACTGGTCTCTGAACCAGTAAAGGCGACCACCTACCTGACTGGTCTCAGTGGGAGGAAGAGGGTTTGTTTCCTCTACCACGGCCTGATTTTCCTTGGGAGGCAGATCCAGCTCTGCCTCTGTATGGGGCTCGACCTCTGCCCCCCCTTGCGCTTCTATTAAGGCCGTGAAAGACCCCACGGCCCTCATAGGTGGAATTGTACGCTGGAGAGGAGACGTACGATGGTGCAGCAAAGGGTTGGGCTGGTTGAACCAGCACGTATTGATGGGGTTGAGCCTTGGAGGTGGAGGGTTGGCCCACCGCCGAGACTGGGACAGCCTGAACCATTGTCTGGGGATGAGGCCTCCTGTGCCTCCTGAACCGTTTCCCCGACTTACCCTGGGAGCTGCCAGCTTCGGGGGTTTTCCGCTTGAAGGCGGAGATACCCCAACGAGCGCGTAGGCTTTGATTGGCCTTGGTAGCCTCGCTCAGGACTTGTGAGACTTCGTTCTCTGGGAATAGATTAATCCCCCAGATGGAACTCTTCATGAGCTTGTTAGGCTCATGACGAATGGTGGCATCCGCGAAAATGAATTTGCGGCACTCCAACTTCGCCACCATGAAGTCATACAGGTCTGACTGAAAACCTGCTAACAGGGATTTAGCCAGAACCTGAAACAGCTGCTCGTCTGCACAGGAGACGGCGACCGCTTCTGACAGACACAAGGAATTCAAGGACCGGCTCAGTCTAGTCCGTGCCTCAAACTCCGCCTTCAGGAGAGCTTCCGGGAGTTTAGGAAGCTGCTCGCTGAACTGAGAGGACGCACAGAAAGCATCCAACTTACCCACTGTAAAAGTGGATGGGGCATCCCTCCAGAACTCCTCACCTCCCGGGAATACCAGGGATGTGGAGTCCGTCTCCCTGAGCTGAGGCAAGGGTTTGCCTTCGAAGCAAGCCTGAGCCGTCGCCAAAGCAACCTTGTTCAGGTAGGGAGTGGGCAACTTATCTCCCAGGGAAAACATTGTGTAGTTGCCCTTAAACGGAGTGAGTTTCGTATTCTCTGCCTGCCACTCCGTAAGAGGGCCTGGTCCCTAGGAAAGATCACCGTCTCCTTAGGGACCTTGTCTGATCGTACCCAGGCTTCCTCCATCAGCCTAACAAAGCCTGGGTAAGGGGGCAAGAGGTCAGGGGGGAAGAACTCCAACTCCTCCAGACGTCTCGTGCCCAGACCCTCGATAGTCAGGGTATCCCTGTGGCGAATGGCACGAAGAGCAAAACGCCATGGGTTTCCTACATCAAAAGGAGGGAGGGAGGTAGTATCAGGGATCTGGTAACTAGGTCCGCACCGCCGAGCGCCATATCAGGCAATAAGATTCTCCTGACTCTGCAACCTCTCCGCCAGCTTAAAAGCTTAGAGTCGACCTCCGAAGAGAACTTAGCAAGTAACATCCCCGCAAACGCCTCAGGGTCAAAGGAGGCTGGCGAGGAGGGCTGGGTCTGGCCGCCCTCTTACTCGCTCCTTTGCCCGAGGTTCCTGATTTGCTCCCGGAGGCCAAAGGTGCGGCAACCTTGCCTTCGACGGGGGGAAAGGGGATGCCTTGCAGGAAGACGAGGACTTGAAGCCCTTCGCCTTCCACGACGACGTCTTCAACTTGGGGACAGTAGATGGAGCGCTGTCCCTCAAGATAGAAGACTTAGAGAAGCCCTGAAAAGAAGAGGTAGAGGATGAAGGGGAATCAAAGAGGGCGCCCGCCCCCGCTGCCTCACTTACCTCACCACCTACCTGGTCCTGCTCAGTATTCATTGGTTCCAGGTCCAAGTCCAGAGCGGCGACGTCCTCCGAAACCTCCGCGTAAAGAGTTTCTTCTAGGAGTGGCTGGGTCACGACCCGGATCTGCTCGATGATGGGTGCAGCCACGTCAGCTGGTATGGCCGCAGCGATCCAGGCTCCGGGGTAGAGCAGATCTCTCCATTTCTCGTCGAGGACGTAGCGTTTCCCCGACGGGACGTTTCTCCCAAACCCAGCCACCCAGGCGCGGAGAGACTCAAGGGACTCCTTCTTGGAGGACTCATCGGCCTGAAAGGGGAGCAGGGAATCAAGGGGAGGCTAATAAATACCGTAAATAATATAAGCGTTAAAACACAAAATATAGCAACACAGTAAGCTGTAACTAACATGAAGATGGAAAGCAATCAGCTTACCGACTCGTCCTGGATGCACCCGCAAAGAGCAAAGCACACCTCGCAGCCCTCCGGGTGCCAGACAATCAAATCATCAAGCCGGACCGCACAGCCAGCGTGGGTCCGACACACCACGTGCCCGTAGTGTTGGTGGAGGGTAGCAGTACACCCGGGCTCCTCACAACGAACAGTCTGTAAGTGTAAACAGTAAATGAGCTTACCTCTCTAAGAAACTTAAACTAAACAGGCAAGGGTATTTCAATTGTACCACCGGAGTACTCCGGCGGAATGAAAAAACCCTGTCAGAGATGGGCCTATTAGAAAAGTAACTTAGAATTAAGGTAAGCAGGAAACCCCCCTGACTGCCGGAATACTCCGGCGGAACGAGGGAGCCGAATCAACGGGACCTTCACCGCAAGGGGTGCCGGGAACAGGACGGCTGAACCCAAGGGTAAGATCACCGGACTCTATAACCATAACAGAAATAAATAAAATAAATATATATCCGACGGCGGGGTGAGCTGCCGGGAAAAATATAAAAACACATATCCGCCGGCGGAGTGAGCCGCCGGGAAAAACATAAATGCATACATATATAGAGGATGGTAACATAATCGGTTAACAAAGATATACAAATCCACATTCCCCGGAGTCCGGTACCACCCTCTCCGGGGATCTCAAGCCTCTACCGCTAGAGAACAAAAGAAGGGTGAGGCTACCAAACACCACAATCCACCAGGGCAGGTGTAAGCGCCGGTCAACCCAACCAGAGTATCTCGAACGCCGGAGCGAACACGGGACAAGGCTGAGAAGAGAAACCCTGAGAAAGATCGAAAACCTGCTCGATCCTAGGAGAGCGGGTTAACAAAGCACGGGGCTCAGCAAAATGCCACCTGGGACCAGCCCTGGGAGGGAGCAAATCCCTCCACCAGGAAAGATCCCACAACTCGGAGTGGAAGTCGGACACCGACATCACCTGCACGAGAAGATGACAAACAGCTGGACCAGAGTAAATCAGGGTGAGGGGAGGGGGGTGGTGGGACAGGGAAGGGAGTAGGTCAGAGCAGAGGAAAACAGGAGACTGGGGAAGAGGCTCACCCGCTCAACTGCATGATACCAGCTGGGGAAATCATGGCCTACTACGAAGGAAAGGGAAGGGAAAAAAAACGACTAAGACCTCCATACTCTCGCCCCACACATAGACGTAGCCTATGACATAAAATAAAGGGGGGAGAAGGAAAGGGGGGAACGAGGGAGCAACAGGGAGAGAAATTCCCCAGTCGAAGACCAGCCAGAGCCGAACGTAAGGGAATGCTATAAAAGCATGGAGGAGACACACCCACAGAAAAACCTCAACCCCTCCGTAAAGGAGGGGGAAGAAAATAGGGTCTCACTCCGCCACCCAAACAACGGTCAGAGGAAGGCACGACAACAGAAACTCCCTCCACCTGCTGACCCTCTCCTCTCCCTAACCTAACTCAGGTGAAAGGAGAGCAGGAGGTCAAAGCGCAATAAGAAGCTAACACAATAAATAAGCTAACCAAAATAATTCACCATCATATGTGCAAAAATAATAAAATAAAATAAAATAATTTTGTGCTTGTGCTAGGCGCATAGCCTAATCGAGGGAGGCGACAGGGTGAGCCTGACGTCCCCACGGAACTAGACAATTGAAAACAGTTAACAACATGGTGTCGAGCACTAGCAAAATAATAATAAAATAATTATAATTATAAAGCTAAAACTGTCCAAGAGGAAACATCCTGGGGAGTTACCTAAGCGGGAAGATGACGGGAACCCGATGCGGGAACCCCGAAGATACGGATCAAAAACATTATCGTTAGAGAGACACCGAAACAACCCAGCTTAGGAAAAGCCACCAGGATGAATCCTAGGGGAATAAAGATAAGAAAAGAGCCGACAAGGAAAAACCCAAACAGAACAAGCTGGACGGGTAAACCTCGCGGACAACATGGCTGGCTGGGGGACGCCGTAGCGTCATAACAAAGCCACGTATAATTAATAATTACGGGCTAAGACAGCCAAACTTATCATAAAAACCCCACAATAAGATGGTACTTAACTTGGAAACGGTAAAGCTGCTCGACAACATGCTTGCAGATGAAATTAAGGGCAAAACACAAGCCAAACAGAAAAAACAAATCGCAAGATCAAGTGCTAGAAATGGAATGAGTTCAGATGGCGCTGGAGTTGCCGCTTGGCGGGCGGGTGAGCGTGGGCGCTGGTACGGCACCTCGCTCTTCTCGGGGATCTTGACATGGCGATGTCTATCGAGCGTGGCTCTGTGGTTGTGATCCTTCACTCACCCTTGGTTATACCGACATCTTCATTAGGAGATGCTCGATCTGGGGGTAGTAACTCCAGCATTCCTGAAAGCTTTTTTCTCTGGTATATTTAGCAATATTTATACCTAGAAATTTGTGTTAGTATGGAATTTCACCGGCTGACACGGGGCTGAACTCAGAAATCACCCTTTACCAGGTAAATGAAAAATGGATCTCAACTTCCATTTTGAATATGACCCAAGTTGCTCACCAAGTAGCCCCAGCCTTCTGTCCCTTCACTTTCAGAATTATTAATCATGTGAAGACGGATTTTCAGAATTTGTAGTTACTAAAAACAAGAGACATTGGCAGAATTAAAACCATCTGCCACAGTCATCCCAGTTTTAGGAAATTCCACCAAGGAATGGGCAATGCTGCAACTCCCCTTTTAAAGGAAAAACCTCCCTTTAGATATAGCTACTCGGCAGTTTGGGACCCCTATGAGAACTCTGAGAGGGGACAGCCTCGTCAGAATTCTACGCTAGGCTCCGACTCCTTAGTATTATAACCTCTACCACCTTGCCGGAAGTTGCCACCTAAAGGCTTCCAGAGGATCCCACGATAATCTTTGCTGTTGGGGCCAAAAGTCTTATGAGAACCTGATGGGAAGCACTCTCTGACTTCCTAGAATGGCGCATAAAAGTGCAAATGGCAGCATTAGAGGGCTCCATCAAATCACTCTCCAGTGTCACTGCATTATTACATTCTAACCCCTTCTGTAAGGACCTGTTTGAGGAGTCTGTTGTGGCTCAATTCAACGAGCATGCCTGCCAACAGAATTTTACAGTGTACGTTCTTCTGGGAAAAGGGGAATTCAGGAAACAAAGAACCTAAAATTTCCCTTTACCCAACCCCAAAAAAGGCTCACTTTGTTTAAAAATCATATAAGCCTTCAGTCACCCCCAAAAGTTTTCCTCAAAAAACAGTTAGGTGGTGAGAAGGGACAATTCCCTACAAAGGGACAACAGCAGCAGCAAGGACATCCTTTTTCACAAGGTCCAAAAACCATTTTATAAGGGGAAAAAGGAAAAGCAACATTTGGAATATCAAAGGCAAAAGCAGAGGAGGAGGAGATACCAAGAGGAATTGTATGGTTGGGGGTTGGCTTCGATGACATCACAGACAATGGAACTTTTCCCTGTTGGGGGACAGCATTGTTTATATATGCAGAAAGGCCCTGTTAATGGGACCCATAGAGAAACATGCATATATTTGCCACCCAGTACATCTCTTCAGTGTTCTCAAAAAGGATTCCTCCAAAAGAAGAGTGATCCTCAACCAATCAGCATTGAACAATCACATTGTTTGCCAAAAGTTTTGGATAATTACCGTCGACTAAGTATGTTGAATCATTCTAAAAGGGACTTAGACAGTTTCCATAGATCTGAAAGATGCTTGCTGGCACATCCCTATAGCTGTTCCCTTCCGCCCCTTCCTAAGGTACCACATAGGGAAAGATACGTACAGATGCAAAGTCATGCCCTTTGGGCTAAACGTTGCCTAAAGAGTATTTTACAAAATTAGCAATGGTATTTGTTCGAGAACTCAAACAAAAAGTAATATAACTAATACCCTGCCTGGACAACTGGTTGATCTTGGGGCCCACAAGAAAAGTGCTTGAAAAACCTAAGAGCAATGGTCAACAGACTACAGTCAAAAGTTTTATAGTAAAGGGATTTTGACAAAGGAAAAATCTATTTCTGGGTGAAGACCTGTGTCGCCCAGTGAAATGTCCCATATAGCACACATTTCTAGGTATAAATATTGCTAGATATACCAGAGAAAAAAGCTATACAGCTAATAGGATGCCAGAGTTACTATCTCTGGATTGATCATCCTTATAGGATGTCGGTATATCATCT
This sequence comes from Macrobrachium rosenbergii, assembly GCF_040412425.1. Taxonomy (NCBI): domain Eukaryota; kingdom Metazoa; phylum Arthropoda; class Malacostraca; order Decapoda; family Palaemonidae; genus Macrobrachium; species Macrobrachium rosenbergii. Next base: position 46,465,802 of record NC_089781.1, read on the forward strand.
AGGAGCGAGTGGAAGCCACTACCACAGATGCTTAACCCAGTAGATCTCTCCTCTCCCAAAACCCCTCTACCTAAGGGGTGCTGATACAGCGGTCCTTCTCCGCTCGCTACTACTAATTCTACCCATAATCCCCATCCCGAAATAGCACCCAAGCTTTTGGCTAGCCTAGGGTGGGAAAAAAGAGAGGGAAGGGTTCACTGGGCGACACAGGTCTTCACCCAGAAATAGATTTTTCCTTTGTCAAAATCCCTTTTCTGGGATCGACCTGTGTCGCCGAGTGAAATAGTAGCAGAGAATTGGCCATAAAAGCTTGTAAACATAAAAAGGGTTAATTATCAAAATCTAAAATTTTACTAAGGAAAAATAAAATTAATTTTGAATATGCTTTTTACTTATCCTAATAGAATAATCAATTATAAATATGCACAAAATAAGTTTTTACTATCCTAAACAATACAAAATGTAGCTACAGGAATAGCTTAACAATTTAACTAAAAACCATCACCTAAAATAACAAAATTTGGTGAAAAATTTTATAACAAGGATGGTAAATACAAAGACAGGAGTGGTTTGTGAAGCAACCCAAACCCAGTCAACAAGGTAGAAAGGACGGGAATACAAGCGAGGCAGGTAGGTGAGAGGTATACCAATTGGTAGGGCAAGCAAAATACAAATACAATTACAAGTTACAAAATAACATTTCTGAGTCCAGCCCCGTGTCAGCCGGTGAAATTCCATACTAACACGAATTTCTAGGTATAAAATGCTAGATATACCAGAGAAAAAGAGCTTTCAGGAATGCTGGGGTTACTACCCCCAGATCGAGCGTCTTCCACAAGGAAGACGTCGGTATAACCAAGGGTGAGTGAAAGGATCACAACCACAGAGCTACACTCGATAGATATCCCCATGTCAAAACCCCTCGAAGAGAGCGGTGAGCCGTTCCAGCCCCCACGCTCAGGCGTCCGCCAGGCCGGCGACACCAGCGCCACCTACATTCATTCCATTTTCTAGCACGTGATCGTCATCACCAGAATTTTTGTGCCTGTGAAATTTTGGGTGTTTCCTGCTTTTTCGTCATGTCTTCTAGCAGTTTCACCATCTCTAAGTTAAGTACCATCTTATTGTGGGGTTTTTTCGATAAGTGTGGCTGCATCAGTCCGTATTTCACATTTATGAGATTGTTGTTATGACGCCACGGCGTCCCCCAGCCAGCCATGTCGACCGTGAGATTACCCTTCCAGTTTATTCTGTTTGGGTTGTCTCTTTGTCGTTATATTACTTATCTTTTCCCCCTGGATCTCATCCTGGCGGTGTTTCCTGGGCGGGTGTTTTATTGGAGTTTTGTTTTGTATGACTGACCCCCATGGCGGGTTCCCTCTATAGGGTTCCCGTCATTCCCCGCTTAGGTTTCCCCTCCGGGATGAGTTCCCATGTTGGTCTTACTTATTTACCATTATTATTATTATCATATACTTGCGTTGGTGCTATATATATTGTTGCGTCAGCTCGATTGTCTGGCCGCTCCTCGGAGCTAGGCTACGCACCTCGCATGAGCACATTATTCTTGGAATATATATATATATATTTTATGTATATTGTGTATATTTGTGATGGTTTTTTATTGTATTGTTGTGTGGGTTTCTTCCCTTGCCTTTCATATTGATAGGCTCGTATTGCTTCCTTGACCTCCCGCCCTCCTAGTAGGTTAGGCGTGGGGTGGATCATCAGGTTGAGGGAGTTTTGTTGCTGTTTCCTCCAGTGGCCGTTATTTGGGTGGCAGAGTGAGACCCCTTTGTCCTCCCCCTTCTTTTCGAAGGAGTAGAGTTCATTGGGTGTGCCTCCTCTAGGCTATATTGCCTTTTTCCCCCCTCTCTTTCGGTCCTGGTTGTATTTCGGCACAGAATTTCTCTCCCTGTTATTTCCTCCCCCACCCTTCCCTTGTCCCTTTCCGTTAGCCTAGGCCATGCCTAAACACGGGCGTTGAACTAGGCTTTGTCTAGGCAGGAGTCGGCGTGTTGAGTCCTTGGTTGCAATCTCCTTTCCTCGGGAGTAGGCTTGTCCTGCCATAGCTAGTATTATTTTCTTGGCGTGGCGTGTGATTGCAGTCGAGCGGGTGAATTACTTTCCCTTGTCTCCTGTTTTCACCTATCTTAGCCTACTCCTCTTCCCTACCCCACCAACCCTTCCTCCCCCCCCATCTCAGGCCAGCTCTTGCCTATTCTCGTGCGGGTGACGCTAGATGGCATTTTCTCCGAGTTGGGGACTACCTCTGGTGGAGAGATTCGTTCCCTCCCAGAGCTAGTCCCCGGCAGTGCTGAGTTTGTTTTGATGTTTCGTTTACCACTCTCCAAGGATCGAGCGGGTTTCGAACATTCTATCTCTTGTTCTCGACCTCTCTCTGTCGATTTGCTTTGGTTGGGTTGTTGGCGCCTACTCCGGCTTATATTATATACTTGGCCTTGCGATGACGGTCGCCTCACCCACCTTTAGTTTCTCTGGCGGGGAGATTCGGGCTCCGGGGGGAGAGATACCTCCGGTCTCTGGATATGATTTTTTCATTGTTACCATCACTTGTATCTCTTATATATATTTATATTATCTGGGCGGAGTGAGCTTCTCACTCCGCCACTACACTTTTTTATATGTTTTAATTGAGATCCGGTGTTCTGCCCTGGGGTTCCGCCCGTCTTTATTGCTGGCAGCCCTTGTGGTAGGGCCCTGTTGTCTCAGTGCTTCCGTTCCGCCGAGTATTCCGGTGACCGGGAAGTAACTTGCCTACCACTCTGTTTAATTTATGGCTTGGTGGTCCCGTCTCTGACGAGGGGTTTTTCTCTCCGCCGGAGCATTCCGGTAGTAGGTTGAAATACCCTGGCCTACCAGCTTTAGGTTGCTTAGAGTGGTAGGTTCATGTACTTTTTTACACTTACAGACTGTTCGTTGTGAGGAGCCGGGGTGCACCGCTTCCCTCCAGCAACCCTATGGACACGTGGTGTGCCGGACCCACGCTGGCTGTGCGGTCCGGTTGGATGACCTTATTGTTTGGCACCCCGACGGCTGTGAGGTTTGCTTCGCTCTGTGCGCTAGCATCCAGGACGAGTCGGTAAGATATAGCTTCCCATTTCTTACGTCCCTCATATCTGTTTAGTGCTTATATTGTTTTCGGGTTTATATTTCAGTTCAACCCTAATTGCCTACTCTCTTCCAGGCGGACGAGTCCTCTAAGAAGACTTCCCTTGAGTCTCTCCGCGCCTGGGTGGCTGGCTTCGGAAGAAATGTACCGTCGGGAAGCCTTATGTCCTCGACGCTGTTGCGGACTTGCTTTACCCCGCGCCCGGGTTGCTGCTGCGGTTCCCGAGGAGTTGGCCAACCCCATCATCCAGCAGATCCGGGATGCGACCCAGCCACCCCAAGAGGACATCCTTTATGCGGAGGTGTCGGAGGATGTTGCCGCTGTCTTGGACTTGGACCTGGAACCTATGAATACAGAGCCGGACCAAGTGGTAGGTAGCGAGGTAAGTGAGGTTGCGGGGCGGGCGCCCCTTTAGATTCCCCATCTTCCTCTGTATCTTCCTTTTCAGGGTTTGTAAAGTCTTCCACCTTGGGTGACAGGGCTCCATCAGCTGTCCCCAAGTTGAAGCTGAAGACTTCATGGAAGGCGAAGGGCTTTAAGTCCTCGTCTTCCAGGAAAGCATCTCCTTTCCCCGTCAAGGCTAAGGTCCCCGCACCTGTAGCCTCCGGGAGCAAACCTGGAACCTCGGGCAAAGGCGCGAGTAAGAGGGCACCAAGACCAAGCCCTCCTCGCCAGCCTGCCTTTGACCCTGAGGCGCTTGCGAACTTGCTTTTCGAGAGGTTCTCGGCGGAGGTCGAGTCGAAGCTCTCCAAAATATCGGAGAAGCTTCACAGCCATGATAACATACTGGCGGGAATGGCTCGCCCCGGCGGAGCCGAACCGCAGTGTGATATCCCTGACACGGCTGATCTCCCTCCCTTCAATGTCGGGAACCCTTGGCGTTTTGCTATTCGGCACGAAGACACCTTGACAGTTGAAGGTCTTGGCACGAGACGTTTAGAGGAGCTGGAGTTTTTCCCTCCCAATCTCCTGCCTCCTTACCCAGGCTTCGTTAGGCTGACGGAGGAAGCCTGGGTGCGTTCGACAAGGTCCCTAGAGAGACGGTGATCTTCCCTAGGGACCAAGCTCAGTCTACTCTCCTGCGCACTCTTACGGAGTGGCAAGCAGAGAACACCAAGCTTACACCTTTCAAGGGCAACTACACCATGTTCGCCCTAGGTGATAAGTTGCCTACTCCCTGCATCAACAAAGTGGCTCTGGCTACTGCTCGAGCTTGCTTTGAAGGCAACCCTTTACCTCAATTAAGGGAGACAGACTGCACATCCCTGGTATTCCCAGGGGGTGAGGAGTTTTGGAGAGACGCCCTGTCCACCTTTACTGTGGGAAAGCTGGACGCTCACTGTGCGTCTACTCAGTTTAGCGAGCAGCTTCCTAAGCTCCCGGAAGCCTTGCTAAAGACAGAATTTGAGGCCCGGACTAGGTTAGGCCGGTCCTTGAACTCCGTCTGCCTCACAGAAGCGACTGCCATCTCCTGTGCAGAAGAGCCCTTCTTCCAGGTTCTGGCTAAATCCCTGTTAGCAGGGTTTCAGTCAGACCTATATGACTTTATGGTGGCTAAGCTGGAGTGTAGGAGATTCATCTTTGCCGAGGCCACCATACATCATGAGCCTAACAAGCTCATGAAGAGCTCTATCTGGGGCCTTAACTTTTCCCAGAGGAAGACGTTAGCCAGTGTGCTGAGCGAGGCTACTAGAGCCAACCAAAGTCTTCGCTCTCGTTGGGGTATCTCGGCCACAAGCGCAAGACCCCAGAATCTGGCGGCTCCCAGACTAAGTCTGGTAAACGGTTCAGGAGACACAAGAGTCCTCATCATCAGACGGTTGTTCAAGCTGTCCCGGTCTCGGCAGTGGCCCAGCCCTCCACCTCTAAGGCTCATCCCCAACAATACGTGCTGGTCCAACCAGCTCAATCCCTTGCTGCACCCTCGTGCCTCCTCACCGGCGCACAATCCTACCTATGAGGGCCGTGGGTTCTTTCACGGCCTTAATAGGAGTGCAAGGGGGGGAAGAGGTCGGGCCCCTTACAGAGGTAAGTCTAACACCGCCCCAAGAGGTCCATGGTAGAGGAAACAAACCCGCTTCCTCCCACTGAGAACAGTCAGGTAGGTGGTCGTCTTTACTGGTTCAGAGACCAGTGGTCCTTCAGTCCTTGAGCACACAGCATTGTGTCCAAAGGTCTGGGTTGGAGCTGGACCAAGGACCCCCCTCCCCTGATCAGGTTTTACCAGCCACCCTCCAGAGTCCTACAGGACTATGTGGCAGAACTGCTCAACAAGCGAGCAATAAAGAAAGTAAGGCACCTCAAATTTCAAGGCAGGTTGTTCACTGTTCCGAAGAAAGACTCCGGTCAGCAAAGAGTGATTCTGGATCTGTCGCGTCTAAATCATTATATAAAATGCGACAAATTTCGCATGCTTACGGTAGCGCAGGTACGGACTCTACTTCCGCGTGGAGCCGTCACCACCTCTATCGATCTTTCAGACGCTTATTATCACGTCCCGGTTGCGCGGAGCTTCTCTCCGTTCCTGGGTTTCAGACTCGGGAAACAAGCCTACTCCTTCAGGGTCATGCCTTTTGGTCTAAATATAGCCCCCAGAATATTTATAAAGCTGGCGGACACGGTAGTACAGCAACTCCGGTCCCGAGGGATATCCCTAGCAGCGTACCTGGACGATTGGATAATTTGGGCACCAACAGTTCTAGAATGCCGGAAGGCCACGGCCACGGTCATCGAATTCCTGGAGTCGTTAGGCTTTCAGCTGAACAGAGAGAAGTCCCGCCTGACTCCGGAGTCTCGGTTTCAGTGGCTGGGCCTCCAGTGGGATCTGTCCTCGACACGTTATCCCTTCCGCCGCCTGCCGGAAGGAGATAGCTTCCTCTTACCAGGAAATTTCTGAGAGACAAAGCAGCATCCCGCCGGGCCCAAGAAAGAATCCTCGGCTCCCTTCAATTTGCCTCAGTGACGGACCTGCTCTTAAAAGCAAAATTAAAGGACATAAACAGAGTGTGGCGGAGTCAAGCCAATGTCAGGCTCAGAGACAAGGTCTCCTCCATCCCCCGGATTTTAAAGGCGAGACTGCGGCCTTGGTCCACAGTCAGCGGCCTGTCCAAGACAGTCCCGCTTCAGTTCCCTCCTCCGGTGCTGGTGGTTCACACAGACGCCTCATTAAGCGGCTGGGGAGGGTATTCGCCAAAACAAAAAGTACAAGGAACGTGGTCTACAATGTTTCAACGGTTCCATATAAACACCTTGGAAGCTATGGCGGTATTTCTAACCTTAAAGAAAATCCGCCCCCCCAGCCGGATTTACATCAGACTGGTGTTGGACAGCGCCGTGGTAGTTCATTGCATCAACAGGGGCGGCTCCAAATCAGGTCGCGTAAACCAAGTTATGGTAGCTATTTTCTCCCTGGCGAACAAGCACAGCTGGCATCTGTCAGCCACCCACCTAGGGGTACGGAACGTGGTGGCGGATTCCCTGTCCAGAACCACTCCGTTGGAGACAGAGTGGTCTCTGGACGGAGATTCTTTCAATTGGATTTGCCGCCGGGTTCCGGGTCTCCAAGTGGATCTGTTCGCGACGGAGAGCAACTTCAAGCTTCCTGTTATGTGGCCCCAACCTGGACCCTCAGGCTTATGCCACGGACGCAATGACCATAGACTGGAACAATTGGGAGAAGATTTACCTGTTTCCCCCAATAAACTTGCTGTTGAAAGTACTGCACAAACTCAGGTCATTCAAAGGTCAACTGGCCCTGGTAGCCCCTTATTGGCCGAAGAGCAACTGGTTCCCTCTGCTTCAGGAACTCGAGTTGCAGAGTCATCGGATTCCTAATCCCAGACTGACCCAAGTAGTACAAACCAAGACTGTGTCAGCTTCCTTAAGAATTCAGAATGCCCTAGTTTTATGGACTTTATAAAGTTCACTGCTCAAAGGGGAGCAAACATTGACCCCAAGTTAACACTCTGTTTTTGGAATCAGACAAGAGAGATTCTACTCTCAGACAATATGACTCAGCAGTCAAGAAATTGGCTTCCTTTTTGAAGGCATCTGAAGCCCAAACCATGACTACTAACCTAGCGGTTACCTTCTTTAGATCATTGTTTGAAAAGGGCCTTGCCCCGCCACTATTACCACAGCTAAGTCAGCCCTGAAGAAGGTATTTTTATATGGTTTTAAAATTGACCTTACAGATTCTTACTTTTCATCTATCCCTAGAGCAAGCGCTGCGTCTGAGACCCGTGACGCGCCCACATTCTGTTACGTGGTTCCTCAATGATGTTCTTAAGTTAGCATCTGAGATTGACAACTCACAATGCTCTTATTTGGATCTGTTAAGGAAAACCTTATTTCTGATTAGCTTGGCTTCAGGTGCCAGAATTTCAGAGCTGTCGGCTCTCTCTAGAGGTGATGATTTTGTTAGTTTCCTCCCGTCCGGAGAAGCCCTCCTTTCTCCTGACCATAGATTTTTAGCTAAAAACGAGGACCCTCAAGACAGGTGGTCTCCTTGGAAGGTGGTGCCTCTTCCACAGGACCAGTCCTTATGCCCAGTCTATACCTTAAAGTCTTACCTTTTAAGAACTCCACAGTGTAAGTCGGGTCCTCTTTTTATCAGAGAGAAAGGTGGAACTCTTTCGTTGAATGCTATAAGGCAACAAATTCTGCATTTCATTAAACAAGCTAACCCGGATTCAGTCCCTAAGGTTCATGATATCCGTGCAGTAGCTACTTCCACTAATTATTTTCATAATATGGATTTTTCAGAACTTACCAAATATACGGGATGGAAATCACCTCTAGTGTTTAAACGCCATTATTCAAAATCACTCGAAGCCCTGAAATTTTCTACAGTGGCTGTGGGGAGTGTCATTCCCCCACCTTAATTATCCTTTATCCTTCCCCCTCCCCACCGCCCGCCTGCCTCATTTACTTCTCTGCCTGCCCTTCTGGATAATCATGCCTCACTGCCTTGCTCCTCATATTGATATTATTATTGTCTTTTTATTATCTTTTTGGTGACTGTATTTTGACATGCTGTGATTTTGGATTGTCTTAGGGGTACTGGGCTGTTTTTATTTTGCTCCATGTACCCCATAAATTTTCTCATGTTGTAGATGTCTCTCTTATGCTTAGATATAAGTTTATATTTACTCCTTATAATCTTTGTATTATTGAATGTATTTTGCCTACTATATTGTTTTGTGTACCAATTTTGTATTCTACTTTTAAGGTCGTATTGCTGTATTTTCATGTTAGTAATCATTTTTTCATGTGGAGAGATATTCTCATTAAATCCTTTTCCATAGCTTGTGTTTTTTCTTCAGATCACCTTATATTTCCCTGTAGTTTACAGTCTTGGCATGATTCTCTGTCACTATTTCACCAGCTGACACAGGGCTGGACTCAGAAAAGGGATTTTGACAAAGGAAAAATCTATTTCTGAGGAAGGGCCCGTGTCACCCGGTGACCCTCCCCTACTTGCACATGCCAAGCCTGGGGGTGGTGCTAGTCTGGAATGAATGTAGGTGGCGCTGGTGTCGCCGGCCTGGCGGACGCCTGAGCGTGGGGGCTGGAACGGCTCACCGCTCTCTTCGAGGGGTTTTGACATGGGGATATCTATCGAGTGTAGCTCTGTGGTTGTGATCCTTTCACTCACCCTTGGTTATACCGATGTCTTCCTTGTGGAAGACGCTTGATCTGGGGGTAGTAACCCCAGCATTCCTGAAAGCTCTTTTTCTCTGGTATATCTAGCATTTTATACCTAGAAATTCGTGTTAGTATGGAATTTCACCGGGTGACACGGGGCCTTCCTCAGAAATAGATTTTTCCTTTGTCAAAATCCCTTAATATTAGACTGATTCTGGGGAAACAGTGTTCCCTGCAGCAACAGCAGAAAATTTAAGAGCCTCCAAGGACTTAAGGTAGTGACGTTTAAAGACTCTAGGGGATTTCCAGCCCGTATATTTCTTAATTTCATCAAAATTCATATGTTGGAAGTAATTAACTGAGGTGGCTACAGCTCGGATATCATGGACCTGGGGGATTGAATCCGGGTTGGCTTGTTTAATAAAATAAAGGATTTGTTGTCTAGTACCATTCAAGGAGATGGTTCCACCATTCTCTCTTACAAAAAGTGGACCTGAAGACCTTTGAGAAGTCCTTTCAAGGTAAGCTTTTAAGGTAACCACTGGACATAAGGAAGGATCCTCTGGAAGAGGTATAATCTTCCAGGGAGACCACCTAATTAGAGGGTCTTCATTCTTGGCTAAAAACATTTGGTCCGGAGAAAGTAGAACCTCTCCTGATGGGAGGAAATCCACATGATTCGACTCTCTAGAAAGGGCTGAAAGTTCAGAGATTCTAGCTCCTGAAGCCAGGCTAATTAAAAACAGCGTTTTTTTAAGAAGAGTCGAATAAGAGCAAGATTCATTATTTGTGTCTGAGGCTAATTTTAGAACGTCATTTAAAAACCAAGAAACCGTTTTAGGACGGGTTGTTGGTCTAAGACGAGCACAAGCTTTAGGAATAGAGGAAAAATGCGAATCTGTTAGGTCAGTGTTAAATCCCAACTGAAATACCTTCTTTAAGGCGGATTTAGTCGTAGTAATGGTACTAGCAGCCAGACCTTTATCAAAAAGGACCTTAAAAAATGAGATTGTGAGATTCGTAGTCATAGTATGAACGTCTGATTCTTTCAAGAAGTTAGCAAGTTTTCTTACTGCCGAATCATACTGACGGAG